>NC_083239.1:32457655-32637655 GCF_032191835.1 Heteronotia binoei
TCATTTACAGACAGTGAAAAATGGAGTTGCAGTCTATTTACAAGATTTATTTCAAAAACAGACAGTAAAAAGCAGCTGCAAACTCTTTTATTTACATCACAGAAGCACCATTTTTTTCTGGTGCAGAAAAAAATGAACAAAAATGCAAATCTTTGATATAGCCTTCAACATATTTAACCATTGCACTGTCAGAGTTTTTCAAAATTGTTTCAAGAGTTTTGCGCGAATTTGATGCATCTCCAACTTTATTTAATAAATCAAATATTTAGTCCATATTCTCTTGCATGAAGAGCAGACATTTCAATGAATAGGCAACCGAGGTCACAACTTGCATTATCAAATGTATTGACATTTCATCAATTACAAATTTCACCTTGCGGTTCAGACCAAGAAACACATGCGTGAGATTTGTGTCCGGGCATTGGTACAATGCATTGTTATTGAATAGACCACAGTACTAACTATTGCTGACATTGCTGATTTTCATTTTTGGGGTGGTATACTGTCAGAATCTTCAAAAAATTCCATGTTTAAAAGCTTTCTCATGGCAATGACTCGTTCCCTGGGCATCATGCCAAATGGAATTTTTTGCTGTTCCTGTTAAAAAGACAGCATTTATTTTAGTTTTACAATCCTTGACAAGCCCCACACCCACCACACAACACTCAACAACTGGGGTCCATACCTACGTGGAGATCTTCGCCTCTGAAGGAATATTCTCCTCTGTGGCTTCAACCAGTTTTAAATCTGGAATTTGTGGCTCAGTGCAGGCAGAATACTAGAAAATTAAAAACAGATTTTTTTTCAGTTAAAAGCACTATGCAAAGTCTGTCTCCAATAACCTTTTCTACTCCCCCACCCCATCCTCCTATCCCCCTTTCCCAAATTACCTGTGCCATAGAGTTCTCGCTTGGAATCAGCTCTTGGGAATCAGGAATCTCTTGGAAAACCTGGGTGCTGTAGGGAATAAGTTCCTGAGTGTCTGGGAAATTTCCAGGAGGCCTTGCAAAATTTGGGAAACGCTGTTTTTAGCTAGCATGTCAGTTGTTGTCTCCCCACTGTCCATACTAACACGTGTCTCTTCGTCAAAAACAGGCCCCGGGAAATGGAGCTTTGTGGGAACAAGTTCTTCATCCTCAGAACTGCTTATATATCTTCTTTTAAAATTTTGTCTCACTAATGGCGGCAGGCTGGAAAGTACCAAGGGTCTGGCAGGAGTTTCAGCAAGAGCCTTCTTTTAAAATATATCTTCTTTTAAAATTTTGTCTCACTAATGGCGACAGGCTGGAAAGTACCAAGGGTCTGGCAGGAGTCTCAGCAAGAGCCTGCGCACATGTGTTCAAGCACAAATGCTTCTTTCCTAAAATAACCTGGTGGGGGTGGGCCCCAGCCCCAGCCCATTTGCTATTGGCCAGGAGTGACCGGGCATGTTGTTAGAGGGGTCACATGGACCTACTCAGGCCTTCTCAGTGGCGGCCCCCATTTTTTGGGGTGGGGTGCCACAGGCGGACGTTTAATGACACTGCAGTGGGTGGCGCTGGAGAAGGGGGCAGGGGAGGGGGCTACATATGTGATTTCTGGCCTGTTCAATTAATATGCAGGGCTGCTATGTCACAGCGGAGTGGATGTAGCCTCTGATTGGCTTGGTTATGCCATGTGGTGTAAGTCAGCACGGTCATTTCCTGGAGGAGGTGCTTAATTAATTAAATATGCGGGGTTGCTACGTCATGGTGGGGCATAGATGGTGATTGGTGAGGCTAGGTCACGTGACTCTGGGGTCATGACCTGGGTGATGTCATTGGGGTCACAACCCTGATTACGCAGTTTCCAGTGACGTCACCAGATGTGATATCACTGGCCACACCCCCTTCATTAATAATGCGTGGGGGTCTATTTACAACTGTCATCTTTCCAAGGCTTCTCCCCAAATCTCCAGGGATTTCCCAACCTGGAGTTGGCAACTGTTAAGTGACTGGCTGGACCAATCTGCAAGCTAAAATGCCCAGTCTACAAGCAAAAGAGAAGATGACATCACTTTCGTCTCCCCATCTAGTCTGGGGAAGTCTTTTTACTGCTCTCCACAGTCAAAAACGTCTGGTGCTTGCACAAGGGTTTATTTTTACCTTTAGGAGCCTTGTGGCACAGAGTGGTAAGCTGCAGTGCTGCAGTCCAAGCTCTGTTCATGACCTGAGTTCAATCCCGGTGGAAGCTTGGTTCAGGTAGCTGGCTCAAGGTTGACTCAGACAATAAAGTCATTTGCTTTTATAAGTATTGAATAAGCAAGCATGCAAATTATCACTCCAGTTGTTTAAAAAAATATACAATATTTGCTAAAGGTTTTTTTAAAAAATTGCATACCTAGAAAGGGTAAAAGTGGCAATATATTAAAAATCTCACATGATGATTAATAGCATTGCTAGGTCGCATAAATAGCAAAGGACATCCAAAGCATTAAATGAGAGATGTGAAATTCTTGCCTAGCCATTATCAATGTGAGTGGCTACGAAAAATATGAATCTGTGGCTTGGTAAAGTGCCAATCTAGTGAAGCTTGGTAAAGTGCCATTCATGACACTGGCTCATTAAAGTGCCATGACTTGTTCACTGTACAAACACTACTATTGTCCCCAATTACATTAATGAAGGAAGTTCAGAGAATACGCTTTGACGTTTATGTGATCTTTTTCTTTAGAACACCCAGCATACCATTTGAGCTCTTTATTTTCCCTTCTATGCAATTCAAAGGTATAGGCAGGCTTTCCAACTCTGAACGGTTTTGTTGGGAAAAAAACTTGAGAGGTTGACACAGTGGTGGTCTGTGTAATATGTAAATATGCATTTCTGGGTGTGTGGAGAATGAAGCACTTTTATTAGACTATGAGATAAGGTAACTCTTTCTGCAGTTAAGCAGCTGTTCAGCGAAGAGATCTAAATTGACCATGTTTTACTCAGCCTGGTAAAAATGCCCATGCAAGAACTTCCTGATAATTGACTGTAAGGAAGTCCTTGCGTATTTGTGGAAATTACATGCAGATGGAGAATATGTTGTCTGCAGTTTGTCAGGGTCTGTGGCTCAGTGGTAGAGCATCTGCATGGTTTGCAGAAGATCACAGGTTCAATCTCTAATAGGGTTGCCGATCCCAGGTGGGGGCAGGGGGTCCCCTGGTTTGGAGACCCTCCCCCCACTTCAGGGTTATCAGAAAGTGGAGGGGGGGAATTGTCTGCTGGGCATTCCATTATACCCTATGGAGACCGATTCCCATATATAATGGAGAATTGATGTGTGGCTATCTGGGGCTCTGGATAGGCTGTTTTTTTGAGATAGAGGCACCAAATTTTTTGCATAGCATCCAATGCCTCTCCACAAAACATCCTCTGAGTTTTAAAAGGCTTGGACCAGGGGGTCAAATTCTATGAGCCCCAAAAGAAGGTGCCCCTATCCTTCATTATTTCTAGTGGAGGGAAGGCATTTAAAAGGCATGCAGTCCCTTTAAATGTAATTGCGAGAAATCCCTTTGGAATTCAATCATGCTTGTCACAACCTTGCTCCTGGCTCCACCCCCAAAGTTCCCAGATATTTCTTGAGTCAGACCTGGCCACCCTAATCTCTGGCCTTTCCCATAAAAATGGGTTGCCAGCTCACCTGATGGAGATGGTGATACCCCACCACCAGGTCTCCCCTGCCACCAATCAGCTGGCCCATGGAAGGGGCTTACCAAGAAAGAGTGGAAGGCCCAGGCAATGTGGCATCATGGCAAAATTACTTCCAGTGTGCACAGCAAATGCTGTCATCACACAGCAACATCTGGGTAATACTCTGGTCTTTTGGCAAAAAAAAACTGTGGTAGAAAATATTTTTACCATAGAGCTTTTGCCCAAATACCAGAGTGCATTGAAGACATCACAGCTCGATAACAACACCTCCTGTGAGCACCAGAAGTGGCATCTCCATGTTGCTTGGGCTTTCTTCTCTCTCCTGGTAATCCCCCCCCCAGCCCCCATTGGTTGGCAGGAGGAGGGACCTGGCAGCCCTATAAGAGCTGATGTGAAAGGTCTCTGTCTGACACTGGAGAGCCATTGATAGTTGGAGTAGATAAAACTGATTGTGATAGACCAGTGAGGTCAATTTGAAATGAGTTATGAGGCAGCTTCAAAACTGTGCAAGCCACCTCAGCAGTGGTAGAAAGAGGGGGTATAAATGTTCTAGATAAAAAGGGTTGACCTTTCCCTAACAATCCTACCTAGCGCTGATTGAAGCTGAGCAACCCAAAATAATAAAGGCCTCTCCAGCCACAAGCTCATGGTGGAGAAATTTCAGTAATTTCCTGAGTGCCTCCTTTACCCTTGTGGATCCCCACAACAAGTTAGTGTGGAGTTTGGTTTCATCTGCACTTCACAGATGGTAATATTTGTTTTTCATTCTCAGGGTAGTTGGTTTCTGAGACTGGTTTTTCTTCCTGTTTGGCTGACTCTTCAATCTGCATTCCTCCATGTCAGATGAGAAGTATTTTTCTGTTTCTTTTTCAAAAAATTCAGCAGCAACAAACATAGCACCATTTGTTTGATGAAATGTGGAGGTACAGCAATGCTGGTATCCCTAGTTCTCTCTGTCACCTTGTTTTTTTTAGACTTGCCAACTTTGGTTAGGAAATTCATGGATATTTTTTTGGGGGGTGGGGAGGTGCCAAAGGATGGCAAGTTTTGGAGAGAGGAGGAACTTTAGCAGGGTATAATGTCATCATGTCCACTCTCCAAAGCTTCCATTTTCTTCAGGAGAACTGATATCCGCTTGAGTTCCTGAGTCCGCTTGCGGAGAGGGCGGAATAGAAATTGAATGTAATAAATAAATAAATATCTGTGTTTTAGAGATGAAATTCTGAGAGGTCTCCAGGCCCTACCAGGGGGTTGGCAACCATGTTTTGGAAAGCAAGATCAGTCTTTATAGAGCGCACAATGAGGTCAAACATGAAGCACTGTGTGTTGTGTGTATGTTTACTCCATGGGCACATGGGTCAAAATGACAGCTCCACAGGCCTGTTTTCACTGGTTGAGGGGAGGAGGAGGTTTTTATACCCTGCTTTTCTCTACCCCAAGGAGTCTCAAACCAGCTTACAATTGTCTTCCCTTCCTTTCCCCACAACAGGTACCTTGTTGTAAGGTAGGTGGGGCTGAGAGAGCTCTGAGGGAACTGTGACTGGCCCATGATCAGGCTTTATGTGGTGGAGTGGGGAATCAAACCAGGTTCTCCAGATTAGAGTCCACTACTCTTAACCACCACACCATGCTGTCTGGGAGAACATCATGGACAGGAAAGAGTTAGTTCCTGCCTCTCCATCATAGTCCCAAAATAAACCGATGTCTCATTCTATTTCTTTAAATAAGAATCTGGACATGGTACTACCCCAGTGTAGTATGATCTTGTGTGTTCTCTTGGCAGAGGGCTGCCACATACCCGGGCATACAAATGAATGCACTTGTATGAGGCAAATTTCCCTCATTCATAGAATGTGAGGTAACTGGTCTGTGACCAATTTCGCACTAGAGCTTTAATCCTGGTTTAACTCTGTCCCCAAACTGACTTTCTACACTAAAACCATAGAATCATAGAGTCATAAAGTTGATGTCTCCAATTCTCTGATTCTAGTGTAGAAAGTCAGTTTGGGGATAGAGTTAAACCAGGATTAAAGCTCGAGTATCTGAAAGCCTCTTCAGGTCCAGTTTGTTCCCTTTCCCCTTAAGGGAAGAGTACAACTTGAGATCATTCCTCATCCTCAAAACAGTCTTTAAAAAGGAAAGGATTCAGGGCCTTCCCACCTCAACAGTATCCTGCTGCTCTCTTCATCCTCCTTCATCCTACACATCCCACATTCACAATCGGGTACACAGCAAATGGCAAAGAAAGATGGATGAAGGGATTTGTGGAGCATGTGGCCAATCACCTTTCAGCTCTCTAGCTACTGTTAGGCAGGGCTTTTTTTTGTAGCAGAAACTCCTTTGCATATTAGGCCGCACACCCCTGATGTAGCCAATCCTCCTGGTGCTTACAGTAGGCCCTGTACTCCCTGCAAGTTCTTGGAAGATTGACTATATCAGGCGTGTGGCCTAATATGCAAAAGAGTTCCTGTTACAAAAAAAGTCCTGCTGTTAGGATTGCCAACTCTGGGACTGGAGATTCCTGGAGATTTGGGAGTAGAGCCTGAGGACAATGGTGTTTGGGAGGGGAGGGACATCAGTGGGGTACAATGCCATAGAGTCCATGCTCCAATGCAACCATTTTCTCCAAGGAAACTGATCTCTGAAGTCTGGAGAGCTTTTGGGCCCACTCAGAGGTTGGCAGCTCTAGTTACTGTGGACCCGTGGGCTCTCATCCAAGTCTCTGGTAGCCAGGAGAAAAATTCAAAAGGTCAGAAGATAATTTGAAAGCAAGTCGTTCCTTATTCTGTGTTCTCCAGTATTGATTAAAAAGAAATTATGGGGAATGCCAATGTTTTATCAGCTGGAATAGTCGCTGGGTAAATTTACATTTTGAGATTCTGCCCCCTCGTCTCAACCCATAGACTTCCCACTCAACTATCATGCAAATATTTGTGCAAAATAAATGAGTTCCATATGGGAGGCACTTCTGTTTATGGCAAGCTCTTCAGGGATATTGACAGAGGCCTTTTACAATGAGGGTAGAGCTCACTTTGCCCAAATACCCTTGTCAGATGGTTAGAGCGAGAGGCTGATCTTGGCTAGGCAAAAGAAGAATTCATTCAACAAGTGATTGCTGTAAGGGCTGAATGAAACGCGATCTCAGCAAACATGACTTCCAAACCAAGATAACAGGAATTGGGGGGAGGGGAATTAAGAACAAACAGACTTAAACCTTCCTGTGCCCACTGGCTTTAACCTTCAGATTTTACATATCAGGCCATTTTCAAAGCCCCCGCACGCTCCCCAAACAGTTAATTTCTAATCTCAGAGGTTGGAAAAAATTCCTTTAAATTATGGCCAAACTAGATGTCATGTTTTCTTGAGGTCCTGAACATCTCTGGACCTCTGTGAGATCTTGGCCTAACCTCACTGTCGCAAAGATAAAATGGGGAGGGGGACCATATATACTTCCCCCCCAAGCTTCTTGTGGGAAGGATATGTGCAGGGCTTTTTTTGTAGCAGGAACTCCTTTGCATATTAGGCCACACCCCTCTTATGTAGCCAATCCTCCTGGAGCTTACAGTAGGCCTTGTACTAAGAGCCCTGTAAGCTCTTGGAGGATTGGCTCTATCAGGGGTGCGTGTTAGAGAATTTGCACGCAGCAGAAGAGCTGAAGGAGAGGGACAGGCAAACACAGGAATTAAGAGACAAGAGAGATAACTGTATTCAATGGTAGAATATATTTACCAGGATAGTATCCAATATTCAGAGTCGTTGCCAGGCCAAGGTCATACACAGTAATCAGTACACACTTCAGTAGATAACAGTATACACCAGTAAGTATACACAGCACAATCCAAGCACAGTAGCATAGGATCCAACACCAGCAGTGTTTGCTGCCACCCAGACAGTGAGTCTCACAGTACCCACAATCCTTACAGGCAGACAGAGCAAGTTCACTGAGCTTCCCTAAATACACACATCCAATCATGCAAGCTCACCAGAGGTTGCATCAGCTCTGTGAGTCAGCACAAAGCCTAATTTCAGGTGAGGTCATTCCACCTTACCTCAGTAACAGGTAACAGCTGGGCCATGATGCAGCATGACTCAGCATGACATTGCAGAAACAACATTTACTATTACTAAGATGGAGTCAGTCAGCCATTTTAGGACTGAGTTCCAACAGTGCGTGGCCTAATATGCAAAGGAGTTCCTGCAACAACAACAAAAGACCTGTATGAAATAATGGATACTGTACTTTAAGGTGTTCAGTGCCATTTCCATGCAGTAGTCTTCATAATTACCCTGTGAATCAGTTCAGATCTGGGATCTGAGCTACCACTAAGGGTTGCTAGGGCTGTCAAGCCCCCGGGCCGGGTGGGGGTTCTCCTGCCCTGGAGGTTCCCAACCTGCTGGCCCACATTGGGCTGGCAGGGGGAACCTCCCCTGACATCGCTGGTGTGATTATGTCACCTGGAAGTGACATCATCGCGCTAGCGATGTTGCGCGGCAGCTCTAGGCATTTCTGGGAAAACTCTATGGTTTTCCCAGACACTTTAGCAATTTGGGAGGGAAAACTCTAAGGTACAATAGGTGCCATAGAGTTTTGCCCTCCCAAATTGCTAGAGCATTTGGGAAAACCATAGAGAAGGGGTGGCCAACGGTAGCTCTCCAGATGTTTTTTTGCCTACAACTCCATCAGCCCCAGCCATCAGCCATGCTGGGGCTGATGGGAGTTGTAGGCAAAAAAAAATCAGGAGAGCTACCATTGGCCACCCCTGCCATAGAGTTTTCCCAAAAACGCCTAGAGCAGCCGCTCACGACATTGCCGGCACAATGACGTCATTTCTGAGTGATGTCATTGCATTGCGTGCATGCTTTGTATGAGCATGAAAGTCCCCCACCAGAGGATGCAGGGTTGCCAACTCCAGAATGGGAAATTCCTG
The DNA here is from genome assembly GCF_032191835.1 of Heteronotia binoei. NCBI lineage: Eukaryota > Metazoa > Chordata > Lepidosauria > Squamata > Gekkonidae > Heteronotia > Heteronotia binoei. The sequence continues at coordinate 32,466,237 of NC_083239.1, forward strand.
GAGAAATGGGGGCAGATCCTGAAGAGGGAGGTCAGCAAGGATGTGATGCCAGGAAATCCACCTTCCAAAGCTGCCGTTTTCTTCAGAGGAACTGATCTCTACAAGTTGGAGACAATACTCCCTCTAAGCTGTGGAGTCTTGTGAGCTAAAATTCTACTTTGTGAGCTACTGGCATTAAAGTTGTGAGCCACTGCATAAATTTGCTTGCTTTAGGGCCATTTTTCCTGAGCTAAGACAAAAATGTGTGAGCCGGATGCTTAAAAACTGTGAGCTTGCTCACACTAACTCAGTTTAGAGGGAACACTGGTTGGAGATCAGTTCTGATTCCAGGAGAACTCCAAACACCACCCCTGTTCCAGCTAGATTTTATCTGAAGACATTTTGAAATTCTTCCTTGGGGAGAAATACACAAGTTTTGGGAGGAAGCATAAAGATTTAGTAAGATGAGCTAATTTTTTCATAGATGCAACACCTCCCTACCTTTTTCCTATGGTGCAAAAACAGATATTAATAGTAACCCCCATGATGTGGGGAGCTCTGCTTTTTGAAGGTCAGAAATCTCTATAGAGCTCCACCCATCAGTGAGGTGAGAGTAAGAAGACCTCACCCCCAGTCCCCTGCTTGGGTGAACAGAACAGGGCAACTGTTCAAAGAGGCTACTGGGTAAGGTTGTGACTCTTCACAGATCACTGTGTCCTTGCCCTGTGCCAGATGTCGTCTGTTGAGGCACCAGTAGGATGTCATATTTCCATGAATCATAAAGGAATTTAAACAGCCATAGACTAATCACTCGACTTTCACTGACTGTAGCAATTGCTTACCACCTCCCTGCACCACATCTGCTTTCTATCCTTGGCAATGCATGTGGAACAGAAACTCAGTATAAATGAAAATTTAGTGATTGAGGAGAAGCAGCCATCTGTCATCTCCAGCCAGGTCCAGCATTACCCCGCTCTTTGAAGCCTGTTAGAAATCTGGGTAAGGGTTGGGTGATGGTGGAGCCATCCTGAGTAGGAAAGAGAAAGCAAAATGCCTCTTGTAAGAAGGCTGAACTCTGAGAGGCTTTGGTGAAAATAGCAATGGAAACAAATTGCACCAAATCACAAACCAAACAATATATTCTTATCAAAATAATACAGCATCACAATATTGTGTCAAAATTCAGGTAGAATTCACAATTACAATTGTAGTTACAATTGCTTACAGTGAAAGAACATAAGAGCCCTGTGGCGCAGAGTGGTAAAGCTGCCGTACTGTAATCCTAAACTCTGCTCACAACCTGAGTTCGATCCCGGTGAAAGCTCGGTTCAGGTAGCTGGCTCAAGGTTGACTCAGCCTTCCATCCTTCTGAGGTCGGTAAAATGAGTACTCAGATTGCTGGGGGGAAAGTGTAGATGACTGGGGAAGGCAATGGCAAACCACCCTGTAGAAAGTCTGCCGTGAAAATATTGTGAAAGCAGTGTCACCCCAGAGTCGTATGTGACTGGTGCTTGCTTTACCTTTACAGTGAAAGAGCTTTGCAGCCTATGAATTTAAAGAGATATTTAAAGAGACATTGGCACAGAGTCCTGGAAGTTTGGCTTTTGTAGTTGTAGCCCCACTGATGGACCCCCTGATGGCTCCTGGGGGGTTTTTGGCCACTGTGTGACACAGAGGCCGTTTTCCCACTTACCTTACCCCGGAGCGATGTCCCTCTTCACTGCGCTGCGTCTGCGCGGATTTCGCACAAACTGCTGCGCAGCACCAGGAAGAGCCGCGTAGTCCCGGGGCTTTTGTGTCGCAAATGTAAACCGCCAAAAAGCAGGTTTACATTTGCGACACAAAAGCCCCGGGACTACGTGGCTCTTCCTGGTGCTGTGCAGCAGTTTGTGCGAAATCCGCGCAGACGCAGCGCAGTGAAGAGGGACGTCGCTCCGGGGTAAGGTAAGTGGGAAAACGGCCAGAGTGTTGGTCTGGATGGGCCATTGGCATGATCCAACATGGTTTCTCTTATGTTATTATGTGACTTCTACATGAATTTTGACACTATATTCTTCTAAGAAGGCAGCTTCTAATCTTGGGTGTCTACATTCTTTTTTAAATAATGTGCTTCCTGATGTATTAGGGGAATCTTTTTAACAGATAGCCAATTAAGAATGAAGTGCTAAAATATATCTAATGAACTATCGATTTTTTATGATGAAAGATTTGGCATAGGACCTCTAACAGCTATGAATTTTTACCAGCTTTTCAAAAACAACCAGCTCTTTGTAAGTATGTAAAACAATTTATCGACTAACCTCAGCCTCACTTGTCAATGTCTCGATCTGAATCTTGTGTTTATCTTCTACATTCCAGGTTGATTTTCATGAATAATTTTGGGAGAATTTTGTGCAGCAGTTTTGTTGTTTGTTGTAGCTTGTGAGCAGAATTTTAAAATGAATTTTCCAGACCTTGCATACTTTTTAAAGGCAGGGTCTGATTGGTTTAAATAAAGATATAAGCATATGCATGGCTAGTGGCAAATAGGAACACACAAAGCTACCTTATATTGAATCTGACCATTGGTCTATCGAGGTTAATATTGTCTATTCAACTGGCAGCAGCTCTCCATAGTTTCATGTGGAAGTCATTCATATCACCTGCTACCTAACATGCCTAGAAAATATTCTCTATTCTTAACTTGAGAAGCCAGGGATTGAACCTGGGACTTTCCGCACACCAAGCAGGTGTTTTACCACTAAACCAGGGTGTCTCCCACATATCCATGTGAAACGGCCTTCAACTTTTTGTACCACAGCTTTTCCTGGGGACTGAAGACTGAAGAACTGGGACGGTGGTATGTTTCTGTACTGCTTGCTTGGTCTCTGCCTGTAATATTCCCACTCTGCCATGGAGGTTTGCTGGGTGACTTTGATCCAGGCACAGTCTCTCAGCCTAACCTGCTTCACAGGGTTTTTGTGAGACTAAAACAGAAGAGACAACAATGATGGACACCACTCTGGGTCCCTACTTGGAAGAAAGGCAAGGTATTGATGAAGTAAATACAATAAATAAATAAATCTTTTAGATTCAGGGATTTTGGAGGGGAAAACAACTAAAACATTGATTTTTATTTGGATGTTGGTGTTTAATATTATTGCCTTGAAACTCATCAGCAAGAGTCAAAGGGCCTTTCCACACTATAATACTGGCTCAACCCTGCCCCCGAACTGACATTGTACACTACAATAGCGTTCAACCCTGTTTTTAATCTCAGAGGTTTTTTTGTTTCCACATTGAGTTGAGGTCACTTCGGTTTTCCCCACAGTTGTCCCAGGGTATATGGGTGCTTTAATAACCAGAGATAAATGCAAAGTAAATGGCCACCAGTCAAACTCAGAGAAAACCTGGGTTGAGGTCCAAATGTGGAAAGGGCCAAAGAAACTCTAAAAGAATTTCTCAGAGCTGAATTTCAAAAGTAGAATCTAGAAATATTCTCTATTCCTAAAGTCAACCCAAATTATGAAATACTGCCAAATTAAAAAGAAGAGATGGTTTTTAATATTCTGGTTTATACTACCTTAAGGAGCCTCAAAGAGACTTACAATCGTATTCCCTTCCTCTCCCCATGACAATCACTTTCTGAGGTAGGTCAGGCTGAGAGAGTTCAGAGAGAATAGTGACTGGCCCAAGGTCACCCAGAAGGCTTCATGTGGAGGAGGAGTGGAGAATCAACCCTGGTGCTCCAGATTAGAGCCCATTATTCATAACTAGTACACCATGCTGGCTCTGCACATTTTGATCTCTTGTTTTGGGAAAAACAATAGATCATTTAAAGAGCAGATGCTGGCAGTGTGTCCCTTGAAACCTGTTTCCCTACTAATGGTTTCTTTAGCACACTTTGGTGTAACTGACTGTAACAAAGAGTAACATTGTGTTTTTTATTTCCATAATTCTCACAAATCTTAAGAGCAAGTGTGCCCCTACCCCCCCCCCCCCAAATCATGTATAGCAGGGGTGGCCATAGAGTTTTGCCCTCCCAAATTGCTAGAGTATTTGGGAAAACCATAGAGAAGGGGTGGCCAATGGTAGCTCTCCAGATGTTTTTTGCCTACAACTCCCATGAGCCCCAGCCATCAGCCATGCTGGCTGGGGCTGATGGGAGTTGTAGGCAAAAAACACCTGGAGAGCTACCATAGGCCACCCCTAAACTGTATAGAAAGAATTTACTCCAAGAGAGTATCTTGATCAAGGTTGCCTAAATATCCTCTATGGAGAATGAAATTGATCCTACATTGAATCCAAATGGTTTCTCACTGAGGTTTCCACCCGTTCTAGCCATAAGAGCATGGCACATTTCTTTGTTTTAGGGAAGGGGCTCAAATAAGTATGAAATCAAGCCAATAAAAAGATGTCACTCTGGAATAGTTCTGCAAACAGGCTTTAGTGATTCTTGAGAAGGGCAGGAGTCCCACAGTTTTATTGGAAATTAGAGTATAATTGATGGTTGGCTAAACTGTATTAAGTATGACACAGAAAACACTCAACGTTGTGCTCAAGAGTATAAATGTAAACAGTTCTTACCAATGCTGAGCAATGGGGTCTTAGTTTGTAGGCACCACTGGAAGACAAAACATGAGGAAAAAATTATGAGGGAATGTGTACCTCAGCAAGACCCTCCCTAATACTGTTCTAGAACTAGGTTAAAAGTACAATTGCTTAGCTTAAAAATATTTAGACATGCCCTTTGAATCTATTCATTTATTATTTCTAAAGAATTCTCATTAATGGCATGGTGCCAAATTCTGCTTGAGGTATATCTGAAGCAATTCAAGCACCTACACTAACCTACGTTCTCCCTTGTCACAACAGCTGCATCAAAGGAACATTCATCTGTCAGGTTCTGTGCATCTCTCATCAACTCAACCTCTTTGATCTGAAACAAATAAGGACTTTATTGAAAAGATACATGTTCACAGCAAAATGTTTCTTGTTAGAACTGACCTCATATGGTAGGGCCAAAAACTTATACTCTTGGTATGGCAGTTAATGACATCAGCAACCTGCGCAAAAGAGGCAGCAAAGCATTTGAATTATGTGCTCAATCCCACCCACCACCCACCACTAGGTGTCTTTTTTTGAAAATAAAACTTCAAGCTGTTCTTTCCAGCAGTACAGGTGTGCTTCAAAGCCAAGAGAGAAAGGCAGGCTGTGAAGTCAGAGGAGTCTTTGGTCTACCAAGCACTGATGACCCTAGAGATGTTTCCTCCTTCCTTCCTCCCCACTGGACAGCTCCAGGTGATCAGTGGAACTCCTGCTGAAGTTCCAGGCCCAGACATGGCAAACTCAACACTGCAATGGCTCCCCTTTTTATTACATAATACCTCAGTCTATCTGGGGGTAGGGTTACTAACTATCACTTGCGTTTTTTTGAAATTCATCTCCAGGCTACAGAGGTCAGTTCTCCTGATGAACATGGCAGGTTCGGAGAGCAGACACTATGGCATCATACTCCTTCTCAGCTTCCTCACCTCCACAAAATCTGCCCTTTCCAAACACTGCCTCCAAATCTTCCAAGCCAGGATTGGCAGTCCTCTGGGACTGCAAAACCAAGGAAATAGGAGGGAACAAGAGAAAACCTGCAATATTCACAGGGGATCGCTTCTCCATCTGACTATTCTCTGTCCCATCACCACTACTGCAGCTTCCCCCATCTCCCCCAACTTTGCAGAAATGTTTCTGCTAGCCCCGAATCTGCAGATTTAGATACCCACAGATGGGGGCAAGGGTTTCCACTCATGGCTATTAGTATATAGATCCTTTTCACATAATGCAAAGCAAGTGTTATGTGAGAACATAAGCCTGGAACAGAGGACAAAACAAATACAGATTTCCACAGACTGCAGGAATGATAGTAGAGAGGTGGCTTTCTGCACATTGGAATCTGGGTTAGGTTTGCAAAAATTGCTGAGTGGAGCGACATCTACTGGTTGGATTTGATATTGGCTGTGATTAGCTTCTCTCTCACACATGCTCTGTCTCTTTTTTGATTTCTGTCACTTTTTTTCCAGCCTCAGATTAATCCTACCTCACCAAGCTGCTGCTATATGGAACAGAAATAGCATACAACAATTAATGAACTATTAAAAACCCAGTGAGGATGTAAATACCACCTGAAGCATATCATGCCTTAAAAGGAGTACCTGAAACAAATTTTGAGTCCAGTGGCACCTTTCAGAAAAACAAAAGTTTGTTCAAGGTATGAGCTTTCGTGTTCAGGCACACTTCCTCAAATACATAGAAATGGAAATTAACAGTTCAGGTATATATACAGGCAGAAGCCTCTGCATAGGCGAACAGTAAATTAGCATACAACTTAATGAAGATGTTTTGACATATACAAAGGCCAAACAACAATAACAGGCTAAGTTTATAGGTCACATTGTGTTTGGATTTAATTACAGGGGGGAAAAGAGTGAAGCAATTAATACACCAAAGTAGGAGACTATTATGTAAAAGTGTCCTTCTTAATTGTTAGGAGTAATTGAGAGTGTTGCTATCTGAAAGCTTTCTTGGACTGGAAACAGACACTGAAAATTAGTTCAAACATCCAACACCTTAATAAAAAGGCTTAGACAGAGAGCCAGTTTGGTGTAGTGGTTAAGTGTGTGGACTCTTACCTGGGAGAACCAGGTTTGATTCCCCACTCCTCCACTTGCAGCTGCTGGAATGGCCCTGGGTCAGCCGTGGCTCTCATAGAAGTTGTCCTTGAAAGAGCAGCTTCTGTGAGAGCTCTCTCAGCCCTACCTACCTCACAGGTTGTCTGTTGTGGGGAAAGAAGATAAAAGGAGATTGTAAGCTGCTCTGAGACTCTGATTCAGAGAGAAGTGTGGGGTATAAATCTGTGATCTTCTTCTTCTATAAAGAAATGGTTTCTGATGCCTAAAAGATAGTAGAGTAGGTGTCCATTGAGCCTCAAGGGGAAGTGCATTCCACAGGCAAAAGGCCAATACTGAAAAAGCCTTGTCTCCCACTGAAGTCAAGGGCACAGAGAGCAGGTTGCATGAGGAAGATCTCATGCATACCCGCCGCACAATGAATTGCATAAATTCCTCAACAGAGAATTGGATGATGTGGTGAGATATTTATGGCGACTCCGCACTTTATCTTCTATGTCCAATAATAGCAGTGGGCTCATGACCTAAGTGGGGAATACGATCTCAGTTTGGAAGGGAAATACAAGCTGTGTCACAGGAATAAGGGGGGAAATGTAAGTAAATATTAGCCTGGTTTTATGGTGACTGGCTTTATTTTGGATTTTCATGAAAGCAAAACCAGGAAGGAGCTGGAGCATTATGCGTGAAACATTGTGTAAATATTGACCAGTGCGCTAACCCAAATAGGGACAGAATTGAATATTCTTTCCTTAAGCAATGAAATAACAAATGTACATTCTGAGGAACTGGAGGGAAATGACTACGAATTAAGAAGGTCCTCAGATATAAAAGTTTAGAACGATAAAGATGCTATCGTCATCCTTCAGTAGTTCCCCTTTGATTTAACAAAAGTGCGAGTTAATAAATATCCCTTTATTTGATTTTCTCACAAAGATGAGAAAGAGAGTGTGAGTTTTGGAAGATATCTGAAATGCACAAGATGGGGACAATCTAAAGAGGAAGCAGGAAGAGCCCTTGTTGGGTGATAAGTACCCTTCACACACACATTTAGAAAAGCTCTTTTGCTTTTAAAACAAAGGATTACACTCAAGTAGAAAGTTGTAATGAGGCCATTAAGTCCAACTATTTCTGCAAGTATGTGTGCATGGGTGTGTGAAAGGCCATTAAGTCACTTCTGACTTAACGCGACCTTATGAATGAATGACCTCCAAAACGTCCCATTGGTAATAGCCTCGCCCTGGTCTTGCAAACAGAGAGCCATGGCTTCCTTTATTGAATCAATTCATCTAGGGCTTTTTTGGTAGAGAAAGCCCAGCAGTAACTAATTTGCATATTAGGCCACACCTTCTAACACCACCATGGTTTCACATGGGGCTTTTTGTGGGGAAAGCCAGCAGGAACTCATTTGCATGTTAGGTCACACCCCTGAAACCAAGCCAGCCGGAACTGCGTTCCTGTGCGTTCCTGCTTAACACACACACACACATTGCCACACACCCCTGACATCACCGGAAGGTGTACTAAATTATATCAGTTCAGCCTTTACCTTAGAATGCTTTTTGAATTATAATTGTCATAATGAAACCTTACTCCCATCATACTTTTTAAATTACTTTACTGGCCACAGTGGCATGATGAAGATTTCCATCTGTCTGCTTTATATGTTTTTGGTTATTTCCCCATTTTTGTGGGGGGAAATATTAGAAAGTCTGTCAAATCTTAAAGGTAAAAGATAAAGGAAGTCCCCTGTGCAAGGACTGAGTTGTTACCGACCCTTAGGGTGATGTCATATCACAACATTTTCTTGGCAGACTTTTTACGGGGTGGTTTGCCATTGCCTTCCCCAGTCATCTACACTTTCCCCCCAGCAAGCTGGGTGCTCATTTTACTGACCTCGGAAGGATGGCAGGCTGAGTCAACCTTGAGCTGGCTACCTGAACCCAGCTTCTGCCAGGATCAAACTCAGGTTGTGAGTGTCAAATCTTAGAGTTCAGCAAAATTCTCCCAGGGGATTTGAACAATGGTGTCCAGAAGCAAGTATTGGGGGGAGGGTTAAGAAAGAAAGAGCACAATAAAATGTAGAGGTCCTGTGAGCTCCTGCCCAAAATGAGGCCTAGGTATCTGAAACAAAACTTGGTTGGTCTTAAGGTGCCACCGGACTCAAATTTTGTTCAGCTGTAAGCACTGTAAGCACTGTATTTAAATGATATTAACCACAAAGCAGCCATGCTGTGCCGAGCTTGTACCTCTTTATAGGATTTGTGGGAACAGCGGTGCCACATGTTTTAAACACAAAGAGAATTAATTTTCACCCACTGTGCTTCCTAAACCTCAGAATATCTTTTATTGCAAGTACAAACGGAATAGTAATAGATACAGTAAAAAATATCAGAACCACAAATACCAAAGGTAATATCGTAGTAAAGCTCAATATATTGACCCAGATAGCTATAAATGTGACAATTTTTCTCCAGTTTAATATTCTCCCGTGGTTTTATTGTATTCTAGTACACAATAAAAGGCCTCCGTCTTTTACTAAAGGCTGTCTGCATGAGCATTCTCTTTCACTGAGTGGTCTATACATTGCAATCTTGCCCATCAACACAATGAATTAACATGTTTCTGAACAATGTATCTGAAGATGCGTGCATACAGAATTAAAATTTGTTGGTCTTAAAGGTGCTACTGGACTCAAACTTTGTTCTGTAACATTTCCAAGGACAACTTTCTACTGAGGGTACTGTCTTCTGTTTCAAAAAAAAAAAAAAAATTCCAGAACCTCAGAATATTATTAATGGTTTGGTCAGCCCTTAGTCCCATTGCTTGAAAAGGGTTGTGTCTTCCAGGGCTTTTTTTGTAGAAGAAGCCCAGCAGGAGCTGTCCCATGCCTTCCCCAGTGCACCCGTTGCAGCAGGCAGCCTGGGAAGGCTGAACCCAGTGGGGAGATGTTTACAGATGCTTCTCCTCACCTTTCCCAGCTTGGCAGCTGGAGCCCTGGCCTACCTGGGTGGAGCTCCGCTCCTGTGTGCTCCTGCCCCAAAAAAGCCCTGTTCTGTCATCTATTAATTTTGGAGAAATGAATCCCCAAGGATCAATTTGAAGACATCTGTGCAATCCCATATCTTGAAGTTCTCCTGCCAAAGATCACTACCACTTGGCTTATCAGAATTTTTAATAAGCTGATCCTCCCCGCAATAACTCATCAACAACAGTTTTCTTAGTCCAACTGCATCAAGACAGAGTAGGATCATATCAGCTGATTTTAAAGAAGTACAGCTAATTTTTGACACCAGCCACAAAGAGTGGATAAAGCTTTCATCCTTTATTTGGAATCATAGAATCACAGAGTTAGAAGGGGCCAAACAGGCCATCTAGTCCAACCCCCTGCTCAATGCAGGATCAGTCTAGAGCGTCCCTGACAGGTGTTAGTCTGTCCACACAAGTGTTTGTCCAGCTGCTTCTCAGATGTCATCCATATAAAGCAGTGAAATTCATGTCCTATTCAACTCCCTGATAAACCCAATATTCTCAGTGATCTCACCTCTACAGGCTGTTCAAACTAGAACGGAGAGTTCTAAAAGATAGAGGGATCAGCTGGCTGAGCAGTTAGCAACAATTTTTATTCCCAGAGTGGCACCCATTTGAATCTGTGGGGGTCATAGAAAGATACCTCACCTTTGTAACTCATTCACAATGTGAAACATTTAAATGTTATATGGATTTAAAGAATGTGAGAAAGAGCAGATGGAGAGGAGGCACAGTGGATGTGGGAATTTACGCAGATCATGAGAGGGAGGGCATGAAGAGATGAGCCAGCACTCAATTCTCATAGACCTTTCTTCCATGCCCAGGGTAATACCAATTGCCACTTTGGGTTCAGTAAGGAATTTTCCTCCAGGCCACATTGACCAGGTATCCTCAAGGTATTTAGCATTCCTCTGGGCATAGAGCAGGTGGCACTAGAGAAGTGTGTGTGTGTGTGGGGGGGGTAGTTGTAAATTTCCTGAGTAGTGCAGGGGGCTTGACTAGATGAGCTTTGATGCCCCTTCCAGCTCTGTGTTTCTGCGAGTCATCAGAAATCTGCACTGAGAATGGGCATGTGCAGTCAGCTTTTTTACATAACTGAGGACATACACAAATGGTTTGGACACAAGCAATTTCTTGCATGTACAGCTGTGCTGATTGCAAGTTGTAGACAGCAGGTGAACAGAACACCTGGAAGGTCGATGAAAGCTGCTCTTAGTCACAGCAGCTGTGCTCCTCCACCACTTTCTTATGTTCCCCTCTCTCAGAGAGACAGAGACTTCTTGACTGTCCCCCCACCCTTTGCTCCGCATGCTGTGTTAGGGAAGGGGAGAGAAAAAAGGAAAAGGGCAGCAGCCAGGCTACTGTTTGTTCATAGTGGTGGTGAGCAAAGGGGACAGATTGTGGGCCTCCAATGGAGGGGTGGGGTTGAAAGGATGGGCCTGGTTCCCCCAGTCCTGTCTTAGAATTCTTAAGAAATAAGACAGCAAACTAGCTTAATATAAAAGCCACACGGAAATAAACATCAGATGTTTGAGAGCCACAGGACATGAATGTCAGATGTGGAAGGAAGGAAGGAAGGAAGGAAGGAAGGAAGGAAGGAAGGAAGGAAGGAAGGAAGGAAGGAAGGAAGGAAGGAAGGAAGGAAGGAAGGAAGGAAGGAAGGAAGGAAGATGGGGAGAGAGGGAGAGGTGGGAAAAAGCAACTTTATATGCATTCTCTAAGCCACCAGCTGGCTTGGCTTAGAGAAGTGATTTAAAGCGAGAAATGCCTTCTCCAAGCCTGCCGATGGGTGTTGGGGGCTTCAAGAGCCCCATAGGTCTGCCAAGCTCCCATTGGGGGATCCCCCGCCCAGGAGGGCCCAAATCCACTGCAGGGAGCAGGCCACTGGGTGGATCCCCACCTCTGAAGAGCCCCACCAGGTTATGCCATCCCCAGTGTAATGACATCACCCAGAAGTGATGTCATCGCGCCGGGGACATCGTGCTGGGGACATTCCAGGACTCATGCTATAAACTCTATGGTACCATAGAGTTTTATTATGAGTCCTAGAGCATCCCTGGCACAACATCCCCGGCACAATGATGTCACTTCCAGCAGAGTGCAGGAGACTTGGCAACCCTAGACCCACACATTATGTGTTAAAGAGCCACATGTGGCTCCTAAGCCTGGTTTCACCATCCTGCTGTAAATCAATAAGGAATGCTGAGAAACTTGCTGAAAATCCAACTTATTCCTTGGAAGAAATATCTGGTAGTCTCACTCCTGTCCTTCCATCAGTGTAAGAGAATTTTATCCAACACCATGTTGTTAAGTTGATTGGTTAATTCTTTACTAGGCTGATTTTTAAAATTGTTTTTGTCACTTTTATGGGCCTTGTTTGCTCAGTCAACAATGCCCGGCATTTATGTAGGGGAATTCCCCATGTATGATATCTGTTTGCACATATATACTTAATGGTATTCATTACTGAGAAACTTCTTAGACCCCAGCTTGCACTTAGAGGGAAATCAATTACTCAACCTTTCAGCTGTTTTCAGGGAAATTACCTACACACTTATGGCAAAACCTATTACGCTGGTTCTTTTTATCTTTCCCAATATGATTTTTACTTCATTTACAAAAATTTGCTTCCTCTATAAACTGTGGCTGGCATATAGATCAGTTGTAGCTGCATCCCCCAGATGCTGTTTGGTTGCGCAGTAGGCGTGGTGAGACTCTTAAATATATTTAAACACGTTCATCTTCAGCTTGAGGCAAAGAGAGCAACCAGGATGGAGACCTTCAGTGCTTTTCTTCTTCTGGCAACAGGTAGGTTGAGAATTGCCAAATAACACCTTGGCTATTAGCATATGACAGAACTAGGTTGCTTTTCAGCTGATCAAAACATTAGGTCAGCCTTGAGGACTGATATGGTCTGATGAATGGTCTGTATCTGGGAGAAGAGGTCCTTGGGCCTTAAAAGAGTCTTTAATCAGCCAACAGAAGATACATTGATGATTTGGTAGGTAAGTGAGAAGAAGGGCTGTGGCTCAGAGGTAGAGCATCTGCTTTGTAAGCAGAAGTTCTATGGTTCAGTTCTTGGCATCTCCAGCTGAAGATGATGTGAAAGGGACCACAGAGAGCAGCTTTTTGTCAGATTAGACAAGGCTGATTTTAATAGATTAAATGGCCTGATTCAGTGTTCTGTGGTGGTTGGACTCACAAATCTCCAAGTAGAAACTACTGGCATAATGAACAATGTGCATATGTTCATGCATATGTGCCCATGTGTTCATGCATATTAATCTACTGTTAGACTTGATGTCCTTGCTTTGTAAATTATTATTATTTGTAAATTTGCTTTGTAAATTAATTATTATTAATAGGCTACTGAAAAAGAAAAGGGAGGGTATTGAAATCATAAAGTAATTAATCATCAACAGTTATTACATTTCGCCTTTGGTGAAGACACAGTTCTGATATTTGCTATATATAACAAAAATATATCTTCTCAACTTGATTTCTCAGCAATGATTTATCAGAGTGTCAATATTTTTAGAGAGAAGGGGGAAAAACAATACCAGAGCATATCAAATTATGAACAGATTAAAATAAGGATTTCAAAGTATATTATTCTTTTTGTTTAAATTATACACCACGTATTGGTTACTTATTAGACAGATATGTAGATAACATATGTACATAATTGTTAAAAAAAAACAGCCACAAAGCATTATACATTAATAGTGAGTATAATTTCTCCCTCACTCTTTCGTTGTTGACTTGATGCCCTTTTTTATTGCTATTTTTTTAGGAGCAATACTGACTTCTGCCCAGACAGGTATGATACAGATGTGTTGAGGTCTGGATGCTGTTGGACAGAATAATGGAGTCATGTGTTATAAGATGGGGGACATTGTGTCCTGGGAAAAATCAATTGAAGCCAAGACTTCAGGTTCCTTGTAGCAACTGAGCTGTGAGTCCAGGGTAGTCCTACGGCAAAACAAAAAATAGTACTATTCTTGGGTTTACATATAGCAAGATAACGGGGTGGAGCCTACCCCTATCCTACCACACCATTGAGCAAAGTTTTTTTTAAAAAAATTATATCTCACTATTCCTTTGGGCTCAAGTTTGAAGCCTTCCTTCAGTCTAAGAAGGCTTTCTCCAAATTAAATGGCTCTTCCATTGGAAGAAGAGCTATAGAGCCAGCTTGGTATATTGTTTAAGAGTGGCAGACTCTAATCTGGACTACCGGGTTTGATTCCGCACTCCTCTTCCACATGCAGCCAGCTGGGTGACCTTGGGTCAGTCACAGTTCTTTCTGAACTCTCTCAGGCCCACCTACCTCACAGAGTGTCTGTTTTGGGGAGAGGAAGGGAAGACGATTGTAAGCCACTCTGAGATTTCTTTGGGTTGTGAAGAATGGGTTATAAAACCAACTCTTCTTCTTCTTCTTTGGGGAAACAATTACCAGATACTGGTGACCATCCTTTCAAAAACGAAAAAGAGACAGGGCTGAGCAGGAACACACAGGAATGCAGTTCCAGCTGGCTTGGTGTCAGAGGGTGTGGCGTAATATGTAAATGAATTCTTGCTGGGCTTTTTCTACAAAAAAGCCCTATGTGAAACAATGGTGACATCAGGGGGTGTGGCCTAATATGCAAATGAGTTCATGCTGGGCTTTTCCTACCAAAAAAGCCCTGAAAAAAGGTATTCTTTAGAAATTTCAGGGTCAAGGAAGTTAAACATCAGGGGATGGATCCAGCAGGAAAGGCCACAGAAGGAGCTGACAGATGGGATCTTTCCCCCTCTGAAAAGCCTGCTGTCTCCTGAAACTCTTCTCTGAGGACTGAAAGAGCCTCACAGTCAACAATACTCTCAATGGCTGGAGCAATGGTAGCAGTCTAGAGGTGGGAATGTATCATTCTCTATTCCTTCTTGAAAATAGCATCTGAGAAAACCATTATGTTTTCCATGAATGGCAAGAAAGAAGAGAGAATGGTACAGCCACAGATGGTATTACACTTTATTGCTATATTTTATTCGGGGTGAGGGGGGGTGGGGAGCTTAATCAGGTCTACTCAGAAGTAAGTCTTGTATTATTCAACAGCGCTTACTGACAGAAATGTGTTCTTATAACCAATGTTCTCTCTCAGCTGTGGAGTCTTGTGAACAAAAATTCTACTTTGCGAACTACTGGCATGAAAGCTGTGAGCTATAGCATTAAAGCTGTGAGCTACTGCATCAATTAGTTTGCTCTAGGGCCATTTTTCCTGAGCTGAGACAAAAATGTGTGAGCTGGAGGCTAAAAAATTGTGAACTAGCTCACACTGACTCAGCTTAGAGGGAACACTGCTTATAACCAGCAGCCACCTTCACAAAAATGGCTATCTCGTAAAAACTAGTTGCAATAAATCTAAGTAAGGTTTTTCCTCCTGATTTTAGGATCCTTGATGTATCCTTATGGGACATCTCAAGGAGACACAAAGAATAACAAGATAGACGATGGATCATCTGCCGAGATCCCCATTTCAGTTGCCTTCACCTTCTATGGCAAGCCATATCGCGCTCTCTATGTATGTAATATCTGGCCAGAATGAACCCCCCTCCTGCTTCATGCTCCTTTCTAGGGTTGCCAAGTCCAATTTAAGAACTATTTGGGGACTTTGGGAGTGGAGCCAGGAGACATTAGGGGTGGAGCCAAGATCAAGGCTGTGACAAGCATAATTGAACTCCAAGGGGAGTTCTGGCCATCACATTTAAAGGGACGGCACACCTTTTCAATGCCTTCCTTCTATAGAAAATAATGAAGGATAGGGGCACCTTCTTTTGGGGCTCATAAAATTGGACCCCCTGGTCCAATCATTTTGAAACTTGGGGGATATTTTGGGGAGAGGCACTAGATGCTGTGCTGAAAATTTGGTGCCTCTACCTCAAAAAAACAGCTCCCCCAGAGCCCCAGATACCCACGGATCAATTCTCCATTATTTTCTATGGGAATACATTTCCATAGGGAACAATAGAGTTCCCAGCAGACATTTCCCTCCCCTCCCCCTGCTTTCTGACAACCCTGAAGTGGGGGAAGGGCCTCCAAACCGGGGGATCCCCTGCCCCCACCTGGGGATTGGCAACCCTACTCCTTTCACAAACCTTGTTTTTTAAATATATAGCCTTTGAAGGAGGCAAGTTGGGTTGTCATTTATTTGGGTAGGATCAGGGCTTTTTTGTAGCATGAACTCCTTTGCATACTAGGCCACACCCCTCTGATATAGCCAATCCTCCTGGAGCTTACAGTAGGCCCTGTAAGAAGAGCCCTGTAAGCTCTTGGAGGATTGGCTCCATCAGGGGTGTGTGGCCTAATATGCAAAGGAGTTCCTGCTACAAAAAAAACCTTGGGTAGGATGATCAGGGTTTAACTATGCCTTGGCTTTCTATTCCAGAAAGGCCACAACTTGCTTTATGAATACATACATACATACATACATACATACATACATACATATGCAAAGTAATATTAATCATTTATAACAGGATTATAAATTCATAGCAACTGAATGTCAAATGCAAAATTGTTCATAATCAGGGTCAATTAATTCTATATACACTGTAGCACCTCCTCGTTAACTGGAGGATGAACCTTCCAAAATTTAATAAAAGGAGCCCTAATTTTTATAAATTTATCTTGAGTCCATGTCCAGGACTCCTTTACATGGCCCTATATATTTTAAAGTTCTAATTTCTACTCTCTCTCTCATTTCCCCCCTGTAAATGCAGATAAAGTAAACTGATAAATAGGCTATCTGCACTGCCTTGGGAAATGCTAGGAGATTCTGAGAGCATAACTGATCGGTAGCACCTCTGGTGAACTATTGATCTATCCTTTTCCTCATTAATACAGTTCACCTTCCCCTCTGACTCCTTTCCTGTATGTCAACAGCAATGGTGTGGTCAAGGCTTTTTTGGTCGCAGGAACTCCTTTGCATATTAGGCTACACCCTTCTGATGTAGCCATTCCTCCAACAGCTGACAGGGCTCTTCTTACAGGGCCTACTGTAAGCTCTTGGAGGATTGGCTGCATCAAGGGAAGGGGTAGCCTACTTTGCAAAGGAGCTCCTGCTACCAAAAAAGCCCTGGGTGTGGTCATGTTTGGCATGAGTCTCACAATACACTCCTAACACTTGGATTGAACTATTTATCTTTATATTCACTAACCCCATTTGCTTTTCCCTCTGACCCCTTTCCTGCAGGTAAACAACAATGGTGCAGTCTCATTTGGTGTGAGCGTCTCACAGTACACACCTAGCCCTTTCCCACTGACTATTGCGAAGCCCTTTGTGAGTCCATTCTGGGCCGATGTTGACATTCGGAACGGCGGAGATATTTTCTGGAGGCAATCTCAGGATCCCAGCTTGCTTAGGCGGTGCACTGAAGATATCAATCGATATTTCCCCAGGGTCCCGTTCACTGCCGTCTGGGCTTTTGTTGCCACCTGGGACCGTGTGGCCTATTATGGGTCTACTTCAAACAAGGTAGTCCTCTTCTTGACTGGTATCCTGTGGTATGCTGTAAATATTCTCCCAGATCAGGGTGGCCAAACTTACTTAACATAAGAGCTGCATAGAATAAACGTCAGATATTTGAGAGTCACTTGACATGAACATCAGATGTTCAAGGGAAGGAAGGAAGGCAGGCATGGGGGAGGAGAGGTGGAAAGAAAGCAACTTTAACTTTAAATTCATTCTCCAAGTCACTGGTTGGCTTGGCTTGGAGAAATGATTTAAAGAGAGAAATGCCTTCTCCAAACCAGCTGATGGGGCAGTAAGGGCTTTGAGAATAACACAGGTTGCAAGACTTTCATATGGAAGTGATACACCTGAGATGGATGGAGCCAGGGATTTTTTTTTGTAGCAGGAACTCCTTTGCCTATTAGGCCACACACCCCTGATGTAGCCAATCCTCCTGGAGCTTACAGGGCTCTAGGACTACTGTAAGCTCCAGGAGGATTGGCTACATGAGGGGTCTGTGACCTAATAGGCAAAAGAGTTCCTGCTACAAAAAAAAAAGTCCTGGATGGAGCTGATTCCATAGGACAAAATGCACATAACCATTCTTGCTTACATTGCCATGTTTTTATATGTTTCCTGTGCCTAATGGGAATCTCTTAAGGATATGGCTCTCAGTGTGGCCAGGAAATAATTTATAGGGTGCCTGCAGAATATCCAGCAAACTAATGGTTTGATTCCAACCTCACTTCTTGGCGCAGAAAGATCCCTGAAGCAGGTTATATAAAATATTAACATACCCATTTAAACCATAGCTCCTTCCATCCCCTCCTACAACACAGCATTGCTCCAAACCAGAGGTCCACCCCAGTTTGGTGCCCCCAAGTGCCACAATGCCTGCAGACAGCTTCCCTTGTCCCTGCCAAGTGGCTTTAGAAAATGGGTGGGGCTTTTGCCCAGCGAGGCGTCCGACTAGGGTTGCCGGGACCAATTCAAAAATATCTGGGGACTTTGGGGGTGGAGCCAGGAGCAAGGTTGTGACAAGCATAATTGAACTCCAAAGGGAGTTCTGGCCATCAGATTTAAAGGGACTGCACACCTTTTAAATGCCTTTCTTCCATTGGAAATAATTAAGAATAGGGGCACCTTCTTTGGGGGCTCATAGAATTGGACTCCCTGGTCCAACCTTTTTGAAACGCGGAGGGTGTTTTGAGCACCAAATACTATGCTGAAGATATGGTGCATGTACCTCAACAAACAGCACCCCCCCCCACGGATCAATTTTCCATTATACCCTATGGGAGTCAGTCTCCATAGGGAATAATGGAGTGCCCACTGCCCAGTAGACATTCCTCCCCCCTGCTTTCTGATGACTCTGAAGCGGGGGGAGGACCTCCAATCCAGGGGACCCTCCTTCCCTCTACCTGGGGATTGGCAGTCCTATGTCTGACTGGCCGTTGGAGGTTTGATTGGCTGTGCCGATTTTTTTTAATGTTGCTTTGGCTATATATTTTAAATTGTATGAAGTGTCAAAATGTTTTAATGATTTTATTGTACCTTGACTTTAACATTATGTTGTTTTAACTGTTGTTAGCTGCCCTGAGCCCGTTAGGGGAGAGAGGGCGGGATATAAATGTAATTTAAAAAAAACCAGCTGCAATGCTCAGAGTAGTCACAAGAGGGCTCTCCTGTGATTCTAGATACTTGGCTGGACCCATCAGAAGGGAATTCTGTCAGCACACCTCATTGATCTTGCGACAGTTCAGAGCATTCCCTGAAATGCTGCTCTCACAGAAATTGTGTGTAGGATGAATCTGCAGTGCAAGGAGGGATTCAGCAGAAATCCCTCTGCTTCTGTTTAGTGCACTGAGAAAATATCTCACCATCTGATCTTCCTCCAGTTTTTACAGCCTCCCAAAATACTGTTAAGAACATAAGAAGAGCCCTGTTGGATGGCTCAATCATATCTAGCATTCTGTGTCACAGCAGTAGGCAGCCAGTTGCCCTGCAGGGCCAAAAAACGGGATGGAGGCCAAGGCCTTCCCCAATGTTACCTCCTACCCCTGGCATTCGGATGTCTACTGTCTCTGAATGTGGAGATTCCCTTTTGTCACCCTAGTTAGTAGCTGCTGATAGACCTTGGTTTAATCCCTTTTGAAAGCCATCTGTGCTCATGGCCATCACTAGAAGAAGAAAATATTGGATTTATACCCTGCCCTTCTCTCTGAATCTCAGAGAGGCTTACAATCTCCTCTCCACAACAGACACCCTGTGATGGGGGCTGAGAGTGTTTTCCCTGAAGCTGCCCTTTCAAGGACAGCTCTATGGCTGACCCAGGCCATTCCAGCAGCTGCAAGCGGAGGAGTAGGGAATCAAACTCGGTTCTCCCAGATAAGAGTACGTGCGCTTAACCACTACACCAAACTGGCTCTCCTCTGGCAGTGATTTCCATATGTTGGTTACTACTTGGGCAAAGAATTATTTCCTTCCCTGCCCCCTTTCCTAACTGTTAAAGATAAGAATATAAGAAGAGCCCTGGTGGATCAGACCAATGGTCCTTCTAGTCCAGCATCATGTCTCACACAGTGGCTAGCCTAGAGTCCCCAGTTGGGGTTGGCAGATCCCCTGGTTGGAAGCCTTCCGCCCAGAGGCATCACTAGGGTGGGTTGCACCCTGGGGTGTAACTGATTCAAGTCACACCCCCCCCCCCATTGGGCATCACCCCTTTTGGAGGGCTGCGTCACCCCCTCTGCCCTTCTTGTTGCTGGTTCCGGCCCTCCTCAGTTTCCTTTTCGCCTTTGGGACCGGTGTGGAGCTGATCCGCTTCCTTTCTCTCCGTGCACTGTTCGTGCAGCAGCAGCAGCCTGCGGGAGCTGGCGCTCCCCAACACAGAGCCGGTGCGAGTCCTCACAGGGAGCGGAAGCAAGGAGGGAATGGGGGGGAAGAGAAAGCAGCGTGCAAAGTTGTTAGCGGCGTCTCCAGAGGGTTTCCCCCCCTGAAAATATGATATTGCATTTAGATTCAATAATCCCCCCCTAGCGTATCCAGAAGACTGCGGGTGGGTTACGATATATATTGAAAACTGTTCTAAAAAAAAAAGAATGCAAATGCATAACGCTACTTACTTAAATCCTAAATAGGGGCACGATATTTGTTAAGAGACAAGAGCACGCTTTACGTTTGCACCTTTGACATTCGCTCCTCGGCCCGGCCTTCTGCAAACTGGGGCCAATGAGAATGCTCTGGGGGAGGGCCGATTGCCCCCTTGGCCCCGCCCTAGTGACACCGCTGCTTCCGCCCCCAGTTTGAAGCCTCCCCCCCAGTTCAGGGTTATCAGAAACTGGGGAAATTATACCCCCACCCCTAAAAATAGGCAAAGAACTGATATTTCTGCATCACCCAGAAGTGACATAGGCTCATTGGTGCCTGGGGTGGGGGCTGACATTGATTTTTGGACAAAATGGTTTGAAACTAATTCTACCATAAAGTTTTGCCCACAAACCAGAGCGTCACCCCGACTTCCCTGACATGCCTGCGTCACTCGGAAGTGACAAAGGTACATCACATTTATTTCCTGCTTCTTCTTCCTTCCCTCCTGGTAAGAGCACCCTCATCCCCCACCAGCTTGGCTGAGCAATCTGGCAACCCCCTAGGCCAACCAGTTCTTCTGGAGGTCCCACAACAAGGCATAGGCCTTCCCCTGATGTTGCCTCCTGGCTCTGCGATTTAGAGGATTAGTGCCTCAGAATGTGGAGGGTCCCCTCGGTCCCGATGGCTAGTAACCACTGATAGACTTCTTCTCCATGAATCTATCTCATCCCCATTTAAAACTGACAATGCCCTTTTAAAGATGTGACTCTTGTTTGCGAGCTACACAGAGCTCTCTCTCTGTGTTTCCTTCTTGCTCTAGGTCAACACCTTCCAGGCTGTTTTGATCACCAACAGGCAAATCTCCTTCATCATATTGAATTATGCTGGCATCCAGTGGACCACGGGGACAGCAAGTGGAGGGAATGCAGCCACAGGTCTTGGTGGAACCCCAGCACAGGTACGGTAGTTCTTTGGAGAACTGGAAAAGTTGGGAAGCAAGGCGAAACAGTAACTAAATCATGACTTCCTTCAGAAAAATATCAAAATCCCGATGTATTGACAAGAGGCAAAAAGGTTCTTTTCCAATGAGAGATTCAGAGGCAATAAACACAGCAGTGGTGAAGGAAAACCATTTTATTGAAGTCTCTTTGATAATGAGAAATCAGCAAGTCATACGAATGAAACAAAGTATATATCCTTTATGCCCAGGCATGGCCGGTGTGTGGGAGCAGATGAGATAGGTGGCTGCCTGGGGTGCCACCTTGCCTACAGGGTGCTGCTGAACACCCCCTCCACCCACCCTGTCTCTCTCCGCTTCCTGGGGTCACAGACCCAAGAAGCTGAAAGCGGCCGGACGGCAAAAGCAGAATAAGAGTTCTACCGTATTGCCCTGACCTGGATAGTCTGCCTCCCGCGCTCGGTATTCCAAGGAGGTCTCACATCCAAGTGCTTGCCAGGGTCGGCTCCCAGGGTCGGATCTGAAGAGATTGGGCTTGCTTGGGCTATCCAGGTTGGGGCAAAAAAATGTCACTGTATATTGGCAGTCATGTAGCATGAACAGCTCCAGGAAAAGGAGTTCCTATACCATACAAATGTATTATAATCAGGGCTTTTTGTGGGGGCAGGAACGCAGTTCTGGTTGCCTTAGTGTCAGGGGGTGTGGCCTAATATGCAAATAAGTTCCTGCTGAGCTTTTTCTACAAAAAAGCCCTGATTATAATAATAATAACACAAGTTTCCCTCTTCATTTTTACCCCCAGGCTGGATTTGACAGCGGAGACAGAATAAACCACTACACCATCCCTTCTTCTCGCACTTCTGATATTATCAATATCGGGAGGACCACCAATGTGGGTGTGCCAGGGCGATGGGCTTTCCAGGTGGACGAATTTGTGGTTCCAGCTCCCACGGAGAGTGTTGAGTGTGCCCTGTAAGTACATGGAACACCAAGCCAGTTATTTCCTTTGTTCCATGGGGGACCAAATTCATCATGTCTGAGGGCACATTTGGAATTTTGAGAACATGGAAGGGGCACATCACAAAGTGGTTGTCATGGGGACTGGAGCCAATTAGAAGGTTCCAAACCTCCTAGAAACTATGTCTCAGTGGGTACTCCCTGCTAACCAAAGGGAATGACTCTTTTGCTCTTCTGAAGCATCCCTACTCCAGTGAGGTAGAGGAAAACCAATATTGACCCTTTGCTTGAAGAAGAGATGCTTTAGGGAAGAAGCAAGTGGATTCCAGGAAACACAGCAGTGGGCACCATGTTGGAAGATTCATTCCAAAATCCATGAAACCATCTTGTTCTGAGCACAGGAGGCCCTGGACCTATGTCCCCACCCCACCCCCACCAGAATGTCCCTGTGTTCCCAGAGTTCACCTCCCTGGACCCAGCTTGGAAGACAGGAAGCTGCATGCAGTGGTTCTCATTTGGAGCAAACCCGGTGAAGTGCAAGTATCCTGGTTCATGGCTTTCCCATACTTGAGTCTCCCATGAGAATGCCATTAAGACCAAGTTTTTCTTCCTAGTTGCCTGTGGTAGAACACACCACACACACACAGCAACAAAGTAGGGATGCTTTTGGACTCTAAAATGGGGTTTGGTTTGGTTTAAATTGCCAATGCATAATAAACAACCTAGGCCTGAGTATTTGTGAACTATTAGGAAGGTTGTGAAGATGCAATCTCCTTTCAAGTGAAAAACATTGCTATTTCCTTTCTCCAGGTGAGGTCTTCAGAAATTAAGAGGACATCCTCTTTGTCCATCTGTTTCCAACCAGGATGTACTCAAAGGAAGCCTTGCAGTGATGCCTCTGCTGCTTTTATAGGGATCTATAGTGGGTTGTATTGTAATAATAAACAGTTGTGCTTGCATTCTTGCTTGTCATTGTCCATTCACTAGGCTGTGAGAACTGGGCATACTGTCTGATGAAGGCAACTCACATATGACTGTTAGTGAGCTGGGGAAGGTTAATTATCTAGAACCCTAACTTATTCTGGTTGGTCTGTTGAGGTCTGACTGCAGTGGTGGCTAAGGATAAAAGTTTGTAGTCCAATTTCCTTTGCTCATAACCATGCAAGTGTTTGGCAACTAATTGTGATTGCTCACATCATCTTATCAGGGTAATGTCAATGCAGGCTTCTGGTTTCTTGCAGATGCAATAAAACTGTGTCTGCGCATGCCACAAGAGGATTAGTGATGTCTGGTTCTTCCTCTGTAAAAAAAAATCAGATAAAACCCTCCGCTTCCTTAGTTTCCGTTATAGTTAGCTAGTTCTCAGAGTGATTGCAGTAACTCTGTGATGCTAGTCACCTAGTGCAAAATGCCATAATTCCTTACGGTGCAACAATAGTCCTGCTTCCTTGATATATAATATCGTTTTAATACTAACAGAATGATAAACACTATAACTAACAAAAATAACATCATTGTTTGAAAAGTGGCACTGCAGTTTCAGAATATTCTGGAATAGGGTTGCCAAGTCCCTTGGAATCTCTGATGGGGGACTTATCTTGCATGCACAAAGCGCACATGATACAGGTGACGTCATCATGCTGGCGACTTCACTTGGCAGCCATTCTAGGCATTTCTGGGAAAACTCGATGGTTTTCCCAGATGCTCTAGCCATTTGGGAGGGGAAAACACTATGGTACCTGTTGTACCATAGAGTTTCCCCTTCCAAATGGCTAGAGTCTCTAGGAAAACAATAGAGTTTTTCCGGAAACGCTTAGAGTGGCTGCCGCACAACGATGCTGGCACTATGACATCACCCAGAAGTGATGTCATCATGCCAGCGACATCAGGGGAGGTTCCCCTCGCCAGCCCAATGTGGGCCGGCGGGTTGGGAACCTCCCAGGTGGGAGATTCCCTGCCTGGACCGGGGGCCTTGGCAGCCCTATTCCAGATGTTCATACCATTCCCTTGTTTTGGAAAATTGATTGAAAAGCATCTTACCCTACCAGAATGAAATTCTTCTGGATGTGGATCCTTGAGTGTCAGGTCCAAATGTTGACACATAGGCACAGATCTTGCCCAGACTATTGGACCAGCTTGTCAGGCTTTAGCCCACAAGAGTTTCCTGATTACTTATACTTCACAGATCATGTGATGCTTCAATGGACTGTGCACAGCATGGCCTGTGGAAATAGGGTTGCCAGGTCCAACTCAAGAAATATCTGGGGGTTTGGGGAGTGCAGCCAGGAGCAAGGGTGTGACAAGCACCATTAAACACCAAAGGGAGTTTTGGCCATCACATTTAAAGGGACAGCATGCCTTTTAAATGCCTTCCCTCCACTGGAAATAATTAAGGATAAAGGCACTTTCTTCTGGGGGCTCATAGAATTAGACCCCCTGGGCCAATCTTTTTGAAACTTGGAAGGTCTTTTGGGGAGAGGCATCAGATGCTATGCTACAAATTTGGTGCCTCTATCTCAAAAAATAGCCCTCCCCAGAGCCCAGATACCTGTGGATAAAGTCTCCATTATACCCTATGGTAATCAGTCTCCATTGGGAATAATAGAGTGCCCAACTGACATTTCACTCCCCCCCCCTCGCTTTTTGATGACCCTGAAGCAGGGGGAGGGTCTCCAAACTGGGGGATCCCCTGCCCCACCTGGGGATTGGCAACCCTATGTGGGAAGGAGTCCCCCATCAGCCATGGTGGTCTTTTGTGCTTCATCCCTGTGGTGGGAAACCAAACATCATTAACACCCTTTCTGGGTATGGTTGTGAACTAAAATAATCAGGTTCTAACACTTGTTTAGATCTCTGTCTCATACCTAGCTTGCTTTTCTCTGAGCTGAACACATGAAGCTGTGCCTTATACTGAAACAGATCATTGGGCCATCAAGGGCAGTCTTGTTTGCTCAGACTGGCAATGGCTATCCAGTGTCTTAAGCAAAGGTCTTTCACATTGTCCCCTGCCTGGTCTTTTTAACTGGAGATGCTGATGGGGAGTGAATTGGGGACCTTGGGATGCCAAGCAGATGCCCTGGCTCTTGAGGCACAATCCCTTCCCTAAAAGCAGGCCCCTCCCAAAATGGAAAGGTAAGAGGAAGAAAATTCTGGAAGCAGGACATTTTCCTGCCTGAATCCTGGCTCTAGAAGGTTTCTGGTTCTGGCTCTGTGCAGGTGCAAAGCCTTCTAGTATGATGCAAAGATACCACAAAGTAGCCATAGAATGTAGTCAGCCTTTAGTTTTCTCAGGGCTCCAGCAAATTTCTCCATTTTACCTCAGAGATTTTTCCATACTATACATTTGAAGTAAAAAAAGCCTCAGTTTAAGAAGCATTTTCCTCATGACAAGAGATGATAATTCATAGGAGATTTATTATCTGTGCACTTTAGAAGTCCCCAATTTTTCCATATAAATAATTGAAAAAGACTTTTTCAAACTCAGCATTTGGAATTAGGAAAAACCTCATCTTGGGAAGTGATTCTCTCATGACAAAAGAGATAGTAGTTCCCATGAGTTCCCCCTCCCTCCCCACGCACCCCAAAATGTCAGGGATTTTTTTCATTTGAATAATTGAAAAAGTCCTTGGGCTGTTCAAACTGTAAAGTACCAGGCTTGGAGACGAGCGTAGGGCAACATAGTTTATTCCATGGTACAATACAAGATGGAGAGAGAGAGCACGCGGGCCGGGTCCCGCATATATACAGTTGCCGGACTATTCTTCTGGCTGGCCGGTCCAATGCAGACCAGCCGTATTTCCCGCCAC
Source organism: Heteronotia binoei (assembly GCF_032191835.1). NCBI lineage: Eukaryota > Metazoa > Chordata > Lepidosauria > Squamata > Gekkonidae > Heteronotia > Heteronotia binoei. The sequence goes on from NC_083239.1 coordinate 32,492,197, forward strand.
TAGCTGTGATTGGCGGATATACGCGTCCAGCCGCGGAGGCATCTGGATGTTATTCGGTTGCCTCCGTGGCTGGGGTGGACTGATGTTATTTCGCTGTTGTGACCTTCTGAACTGGTTGCGTTCTGCGAACGCCATACACTACACTCCTCCCCCCTTAGTTAGTGACATAGTCCTGGAGGTAGGCGGGAGGTCGACGCTCCCGTGTTGAGCGTCTTGGAGTTGCTTGTGGTGCCGGGGCTACTTCCGCATCCGGGGTTTCCCCGGGGGCTTGAGCGTTGGCGGGCTGTGGGTCTGGGTCCGCGGGTTGGTCTGCCTCTGCCCATGGGTGTTGCCTGGGTGCCGGTGCAGGAGTCGTTGGATGTCCCTCGGACCCTACCCCCTCCCTCGTTTCCGTGGGTACCTCTGGGAGAGTCCGGCGGCGCAACTGGTCAATGTGCCGGTGTAGGATCTGGCCCCCCTCGGTGGATACCTCGTAGTGGCGGGAACCCACGACCCGTAGTATCCGCCCGGCTACCCACTCTGGGCCTGACGCGTAGTTGCGGGCGAACACTGGGTCCCCCGCGAAGAACCCCCTAGCCGCTTCTCTGACCTCCGGGGACCCTCGCACGTCGGGGGCTCTGTCGGGGTGTAGCCGGTCTAGCCTTGTGGTGAGCTTGCGTCCCATGAGGAGCTCGGCTGGGCTGACCCCGGTGACTGGGTTTGGAATGACCCGGTTGTCGAAGAGGAACGCGGCTAGCCGGTGGTCCCAATCTCCTTTCACTATTCTGCCCAGGGCCTCTTTAGTTGTCCGGACCATCCGCTCGGCCTGGCCGTTGGTGGCCGGGTGGAAGGGGGCTGACCGGATGTGTCTAATGAGGTACCTCTGGAGGAACGCCTGGAATTCCCCCGATGTGAACGCTGCCCCGTTGTCCGAGACTATGGTGTCCGGGATACCGTGGGTGCACAGGACCCTTCGTAATGCTCTAATGGCTGCTGCTGACGTGGTAGACCCTACGGGGATGACCTCTAACCATTTTGTGTAGGCATCTACGATGATTAGGAAGGTCTGCCCCTGGAACGGGCCGGCAAAGTCAATGTGGAGCCGGGACCACGGTTTCCTCGTGGTCTCCCACCGTGTAGTTGGGGCGCTGGGTGGGTCCGGCCGCGACTCCTGGCATGTGCTGCATCTCTGGACCCAGTTCTCTATCTCCCCGTCCATCCCCGGCCACCATACGTAGCTCCTGGCCAGGGCCTTCATTCTCACTATGCCCGGGTGTGTTTCGTGAAGTGATTCCAAGACCCGCTTCTGCAAAGGGGGGGGAACCACCACCCTGCTCCCCCATAGTAGGCACCCTTTGTGGGCTGCAAGTTCCTCCCTTCGCATTTTGTAGGGTTTGAACTCTTCCCCCATGTTCCCCTCTGGCCACCCCCTCACCACCCAGTCGAGCACCTGTGCTAGGGTCTTGTCTTTTCCGGTGGCCTTGGCCACCTCCGCCGCGTGGAGGGGCTGATCCGGGAGTGACTCGATCGACATGACCTGGTGTGCTGGGGCTGGATCGGGGCCCGTGTCTGGGAGTGGCAACCGGCTGAGTGCGTCCGCGTGACCCATTGCCTTTCCCGCCCGGTGTACCAGAGTGTAGGTGTACGAGTTGAGGAATTGGTTCCACCTCAACACCCTCTGGGACAGGATTTGGGGAGTTTGACGGTCTGGGGCCAACAGGCCCAAAAGCGGCTTATGGTCCGTCGCTATTGTGAACCGGCGCCCATACAAATAATCGTTGAACTTATGGACCCCCGCTACTATGGCCAGGGCCTCCTTGTCGATCTGTGCGTAGTTCCGTTCCGCCGAAGTCAGGGTGCGTGAGTAGTATGCGACCGGAACCTCCCGGCCATCCGGTAACTGGTGCCCCAGGACTGCGCCCACCCCGTACGGCGACGCATCGCAAGCCAATATGACCGGAAGGCGCTCGTCGAAGTGGTGCAGCACCGCGTTGGAAACCAGAACGTCTTTAACTGCCTGGAAGGCGGCGGCTTGCTTCTTCCCCCACACCCATGGAGCTTTTTTGTCCAGTAATCGGTGTAGGGGTTCGGCAAGGGCCGCCTTGTGGGGTATGAACGTGTGGTAGAAATTGAGGACCCCCAGGAAGCTCTGTAGCTCCGCTTTACACGTGGGGGCTGGGGCTTGAACAATGGCCCTGGTCTTTTCCTCAGTCGGGTGGATTCCCTCCGCGTCCACTGCGAAACCCAGGAACTCCACCCGTGGCACCCCCAGCATGCACTTCTCCCTTTTAACTTTTAGTCCAGCGGCTTGGAAGCGGCGGAGCACCTCTCGCAGGCGGTTGCGGAATTCTTCAGGGTCCGGGGCGGCGATTAAAACATCGTCAAAAAATGGCTGGACTCCGGGGATCCCTTTAAGGAGAGCATCCATTATACTCTGGAAGATCCCCGGAGCCACGCTGACCCCAAACTGCAACCGGTTAACCCTGAACGCCCCCCTGTGGGTAACTATCGTCTCTGCCTCGGCCGTTTTGGCGTCCACCGGGAGCTGCTGGTAGGCTTGTGCCAGGTCCAGCTTCCCAAAAATCTTTGACCCCGCCAGGGCTGCCAGGACGTGGCTGACTACTGGCACCGGGTATGGGTTGTCTTGGAGCGCTTTGTTAATTGTGCACTTGTAATCTGCGCATATCCGCACGTCCCCATTTGGTTTGACCGGGGTCACTATGGGGGTCTCCCACATGGCGTAATCGACTGGCTCCAGGACCCCTTGGGCTACTAGGCGGTCCAACTCTGCCTCGATCTTGGGCTTCAAGGCGAAGGGGACCCTCCTTGCCTTGAGCCGGATCGGTCTGACCGTCGGGTCGAGCGGTAGGGAGATGGCCGGGCCCTTGTAACTACCCAGCGACCCATCAAATACGTCGGGGAACTCTCCGCACACCTCCCCGAACCCTCCTGCTGTGGCCGTGCGCGCCACCTCTATTCGGATTCCCAAGGGGCCAAACCATGCAAGACCCAACAGGGTGGTAAGCGGCCGCTTGACCACCAGGATGTCTAGGGGCCCTCTGAAGGACCCCCGCTCCACCAGCACCCGTGCCCACCCCGCTATTTGGACCGGGTTTTGCTGGAAGTCCCGCAATATGAAATTTGCCGGTCGCAGCTGCAGCCCCTGACCGGGGTGTAGCCTTCTCATGGTCTCCTCCGCGATTATGGAGATGGAGGAGCCTGAGTCCACTTCCATGATGCAGGGGGCCCCGTCTATGAGGACCGCCATTGTTATCTTGTTGGGGGTGGTCAGGGGCAAACTCAGTGCCTGCAGTGAGGTGGAGGCTGTTGAGTGGGACTCTGTGCCCTCGTGGTGAGCGGTCGGTCGCGGGCGGTTGGGCTTGGCTCGGCAAGCTCGCGCGATGTGGCCGGTCTTTCCGCAGCTCCTGCAGTCCCAGGTCCGGTACTGGCAATCCCGCCGATCGTGGGGGTCGCCGCAGCTGGCGCATTTGGCCCTTTCGGTGGTGCGCTGGTTCTGCCGTTCGTTGGCTCGGGGGCGCTGTGGAGCTCGGGCGGCTGGTCCTACAGCGCGGCGCGTCTGGAAGGCTTCCCCCTCGTCCTGGTGCTCGGGGTCCAACTCCTCGTGGTGGGCGGTCTCGGTCTTGACCCGGGGAAACGTCCGGGCGGCCCTCTCGCACGCTACCGCCTCGTTGAAGGCGGCCTGGAGGGTGAGCTCTTCTTTGGCGAAGAGCTTCTGCTGGAGCCTTTCGTCGCGGAGGCCCCACGTGAACCTGTCGGCCAGGGTTTCCTCCAACTGGGGGAAGTTGCAGTTCACGGCGAGTTTTTGGAGGGCCGCCAAGTAGTCCGCGGCTGACTCTCCTGCGGTCTGGTCCCTTTTGTGGAACAGGAATCTGCGAGCCACCCGTGAAGGCTACGGCAAGAAATGGCCCGTGAGGAGCCTGATGATCTCCTCGTAGGATTTCTCCGCTAGGCGGGCGGGAGCCGAAAGACCCTTGGCGATCTCAAACGTGGCTGGCCCGCAGACGCTCAGGAGAACATCCCTCTTCGATCCGGCGTCAGTGATCTTGTTGGCCCGGAGGTAGAACTCGACCCGTTCCGAGTAGGACTCCCAGCCCTCTGGATTCGTAGGGTCGAAGGGCTCGATGTAACCGGTGATTCCGCTCTGGGTTGCCATGGTGGCGGCAGCGGTCGTGGCCGGTCGTCCGTTGCCCAAGATCTCCGTCGTAGCCGATGGGCTAGGATCCCATCCTCGTCGCCACTGTAAAGTACCAGGCTTGGAGACGAGCGTAGGGCAACATAGTTTATTCCATGGTACAATACAAGATGGAGAGAGAGAGCACGCGGGCCGGGTCCTGCATATATACAGTTGCCGGACTATTCTTCTGGCTGGCCGGTCCAATGCAGACCAGCCGTATTTCCTGCCACTAGCTGTGATTGGCGGATATACGCGTCCAGCCGCGGAGGCATCTGGATGTTATTCGGTTGCCTCCGTGGCTGGGGTGGACTGATGTTATTTCGCTGTTGTGACCTTCTGAACTGGTTGCGTTCTGCGAACGCCATACACTACACAAACTCAGAATTTTGAGTAAGGAAAACCCCGTGCTAGAGAAACATTTTTCTTATTACAAAAGATAAAATAGTCTACAGGAGTTTTTATTCAGTGGACCCATAATTTTCCCATTTTTCCACTGGAGAAATCGAAAATACCTCAGCATGTTAAATTATTATACATTTTGCCAGAGAAGAGGCTTGACCTAAGAAGGATGAGGAAATTTGTCAGCCTCCCTCAGCACCTTCTTTGAGGATGTGCTCTGGTTTCATGTTGTGATGCAATCAAAACGTGGGCCAATACGCCACACAAATGAACCTGTGCCCTCAAAGACTCTCTGGAGATCTTCTAGGCACAAAAGTCTACATGGGAAGAGTTTGAAAACTGAGAGTCTATTTTTTGTCAAACATATTGGAGTCACATAGTAATCTTGGGGGCAGGAGACATCCTACTACTTTAACATCTATGCCATAGCAACAGTATAGCTGGCACTGTTTCCAGCCACAGAGATGACCAGGGTGACATTCTGTTCAAACATTTCTGACCATGAGGTAGTCCCTTTTCTCACTTGCTCTGGAATCCCTTTGCTTGGGTCTCCGTAAATTGTCTGCAGCTTGATGACATCTACATACATATAGAGTTGTGAAGTGCCATGCAAAAAAATAAATACACAAGCCCAACCCAGTGATTTTAAAAATCCAATTTATATAGTAAAAAGCTCCTAAAACTTTTTTTCTTTAATCAAAGATTGCCATTAAGCTTATCTAGAGATCTTGTATGAGAAAATCAGTAACGGGGAAGGATCTTCTTTCAGATATTATTACTACGTATTCCCAACAATTCACAGCTGAAAGGGAAGTTCTAGAGACACATATGCATATTCTCATTATATGCCAATCAATGAAGGACAGCGGCTATATGGACCGAAGTCCAAACTGTGTTTTCTTCCTTTACAAAATGCAGTCATGGAAACAGCATGCAGCTCCAAACACAGTTTATGGAGCAGGACCGGCTCTATCACTAGGCAAACTAGATGATTGCCTAGGGTGCTGGCTTTCCGGAGGCCCCAAATTGGGCACCCCCATGTGACTCAGTGATGTTATCAGTGCAGGGTGTGTGTACCAGAAGTAAGCCTTGCCTAGGGTACTTGAAAATCTAGGGTCAGCCCTGGCATGGAGGAGAAGGAAGACATGACTTCTTAACCCTTCTCCTCTGGCATATTTTCCACCTAAAATTACTCCCCCTGCTGTTCTGCCCATTCTTAAGCTGGTTCCTGCTGATACATTCCTTTGCTGTTACATTCTTCTCCTCTGCCTTGGAAACTGTTTTCTGCATACACGGAAAGTTCCCTGTATTGTCTGTGAAGGACCTGCTTGTTGTCACTTGGCCATCCAGTTTGCTAATATAGAGAAGGAAGAAGGGAACATAAATTTTGGCAGCTGCTCAGATGGCTGCCATCTGTGAATATTTGAGCATAACGATCAGGGCCTTTTGCATTCTTAAATGAGAGCATATGAAAATCCACAGTGGTTCCATTCAGCAGTAATGGGGCAGTTCCTAGCATGGCTGGCACATCTTCAACAAATAATAGAAAATGGGATGACCGCTGTTGAGAGTACAAGATTCCAGGAGACCTTGTCACTCTGGGAGCCTTTGGAGTAGAGCAAGCTGTGTAGCAAGTGACATGATGTTTGGGTTGGGCCTAGATAGCCTGATGGCCAATCTTTCAGTGGTAAGCAATATCCCTACTTTTCTGGAATTACCAAGAGAGGCTATGCTGTGAAAAAAATATTGTTTGTCCTCTTGCTTCTCTAGCTTGCAAGCAGCCTGTGAGGGAAAGCTTCTGTTTGGGGGCAGATGTTGTGTTTTCTTCATTAATTTTTTTAGAATTGCTTTAAGCTGCCCCCGCCTTTAAAAATGTAAATCCATGGGTGGAAGATACCATCTTAGGGGTGTCTTTCCTCCTCTTTCACGCAGGAGGTAATGCCTTTTCTGGAACAAGAGATGGGTGCCCCCTCTACAACTAACTAAGAGGTTCCTTCTTTTTTGCTATCTAATAATCAACTCCTACCCTGGGCACTGTTTTATCAACATATTTTTAGACTGCTTTGTTTGTTTTATATCCCCTTACACCCTGGCTTGCTTGTATTGACATATTTTATCGATTATTTGTTGCAGGGCTTTTTTGTAGCAGGAACTCCTTTGCCTATTACATGCCCCTGATGTAGCAATCCTCCAAGAGCTTTCAGGGCTCTTAGTGCAGGGCCTACTGTAAGCTCCAGGAGGATTAGCTACATTGGGGTGTGTGGCCTAATAGGCAAAGGAGTTCTTGCTACAAAAAAAAGCCCTGATTTGTTGATTTTGTTTTTACTGAGGATTTTTAAAATAGCTTTTAACACTAACTAGCTTTATTTACTCTTTTAGAGCCAGCATGGTGTAGTGGTTTGACTAGGATCTGGGAGACCCAGGTTTGAATCCTCATCTCTACCATGGAGATGAGACTTGGGCATGCCCTTGGGCAAGTCAAACAATCTCAGCCTAACCTAACCTCACAGGAGTGTTGTGAGGATAAAATGGAGGAGAGGAGAATGATGTAAACCGTTGTGGGTCCCCACTGGAGAGAAAGATGGGATGTAAGTGAAGTAAAATAAATAAATGAAAATACTAGGGAGCTGCCTCAAGAAACTCTGAAGAGGCAGCATACAAATTTTCAGAATGAATACCTAAATAAAAATAAATAAAAGACTATGCTTTTCTTCAAAGCGACCTTTACTTTATTCAAATAAATACAGATGTCATTATTTCTCACTGGTAGAGTGTCTGCTTGGCATGCAGAAAGTTCCAGATTCAGCCCCCAGCATCTTCAGGTAGAAGGATCAGGTTGTATGTGATGAGAAATCCCTTTATGTGAGACCCCGGAGAGCTGCTGCCAGTCAGAGTACAAAATACTGATCTTGAGAGACCAACGGTCTGATTCAGAATAAGGCACTTTCATGTGTTTTCTTTGATAAAACACACAATTAACTGAGATTAACTGACATACAGTGTCAACTGCTTACAGAAATAGAGTGTCATGGCTTATAGGAAGTAGTGCATTATGTCTGTTCAAAAACAAAACTGATGCTCATTGAAAGTCTAAGGGAGACATCAAGTGTGAAAAGAAAAAAAAGAGTTAGCAGCTGTTCATATTAAACATCTGTCATTCAGGGCTTTCTATCATCCTTCATTACATCTTGTGAGATGATGCTGTCTTGATGATTGAGAATGAAACAGTGTGTTGTTTGACAAAATAATGGATTCCATTGGGATGTTATTGGTTAGCTGGATGGCAATTCTGTGTGATGTCAGACACTTTTCACTTCAGTTCTACAGGGCCATTTGCCATCCTTCATTGAATGCAGTGGTAGCCACCCTCAAGGAGATATTGTCCTAGGGAAAGGAAGAATACAGCAGTTATTTCATAGTTTCAGGGTTCATGTGACTTAAATATTGCTGGATACAACGATGGCTTCACCACAATCCCCATGACAGTGCTGAAGCACCTGGGATCATTCAAGGCTGCAGAAATTTTAGAGAACATGAAGAGTTGCACGTCCTTTATAATACGATTAGTTCTCAGCTTTGATGCCACAGAACACTTCCACAATGAACTCAGAGCTGCAGCTGGTCTGTTGCTTGCACCCAAAAAGCCACCAGAAGAGCCACTTACTAACAAGAGATGTCCTTTGCCTTCCAGGCATGGAGGATCTCAGCAATACTCTTCTTCTCTCCATTGGGTGTCCTCAAGTCATCAGCAATCTCTCCGTTGAAGTTTCCGCAGGGGCCGCATAATTTCCCTGCCAGGTTCTCCTTGACTTTAACTGTCACCCCTCCATTGTGGTGGAGGTGAACTTGCATCTGAGACACCTGATCGATCAAGATGCCATCATGAACTTTGCTCAGAGACGCGTTTTTGGAAATCTTGTAGGGCAGTCTTATTAAGTGCCCGTTGACCTGGAACATAGGAAGATCAGGGCAGGGAAAGAGATAGGGCTTGAATTAATGTCTAGAACCCAGCAGGAACTTAAGAACCAGGATTCTTCATGATATTTAGTGAACTAACCAAAGGAACACCAAACAAAACTCCCCCACAGAACCTCCACATGCTATGATGTGGAACAACAATTGGTGGTCAAAATAAAGGAAATAACTGGAGACTGCTATGCATAAGCTTGAAATTGCATGGATCTAGACTAGAGATGGGCATGAATCGAAGCACAAATCGTGATTCATGCATAAAATAGCCAATTCATGGTTTGTTCCGAATTGATTTGGGTACTGCCACTATGCACAACTCTCAAAATTAAACAGTTTATTTTGGGGGGTGGTTCGTCTGTGCTGTTATTGGTGGGGGATCCTCCTTGTGCTGTGACCTGCCCAGCATGATGGTCATCCAAACTGATGCTATTATGCCCGGCACGATAGTGTCACTTACGTCATTATGCCAGGCTCCTTTGCGGAGTGCCAGTGCTTTCTTGCCCTCCCAAACCAAGTGAACCAATGAACCACAATTCATTCAGAACTTTTTTTAAAAACCCACAAAATGAACCGAACCACCAAATGGGGCAAACCAACAAACCATGAACTACCGTTTTCGCATTTCGTCCCCATCCCTAATCTAGGCCATTTAATATCACTCTAAAACCAGTAGGGTTGTAGAATAATTAATTATTTCTCTTGGGTAATTATTGAACCTATACTCAGCAGAACCCTCAGCTCTCTGTAGACTGCCTGAGAATGTGCTGAGTCCCTTTGCTTTTGGATTTTTGGAGCACAGGTATAGAGTGCAGAGGAACAGTATGATGTAGCGATTAGCATTGGATCTGAGAGACTGGAGTTCCAGTTAGGGTAGGCAGATCTTCCTCCATAGTGACAGACCTTTTGCTGGCAGTTCCATAACCCTCTGGCAGTGGAAGGGAGGGGGGGATAAGGCAAAACCTACTGTTATATCAAACACTGTACAATTCAATTGCAGCTCTGTGGTTTACTATAAAAAGGAGGGACGGTGGCTCAGTGGTAGAGCATCTGCTTGGTAAGCAGAAGGTTCCAGGTTCAATCTCTGGCATCTCCAACTAAAAAGGGTCCAGGCAAATAGGCGTGAAAAGCCTCAGCTTGAGACCCTGGAGAGCCACTGCCAGTCTGAGTAGACAGTACCAACTTTGATGGACTCAGGGTCTGATTCAGTAGAAGGCAGCTTCATATGTTCCACTGAGTACTAAAATAATGTGATGTCACTTCCGCCTTCACTCTCAAAATGACATCATGTTGTCAATATGGTGGTGCCTCCCCATGTGCCTATCCCCCAATCTCCTACTGGGTGCCAACTGCTATCTGGCAACCCTAGTTCTACTCTGCGCTCTGCCATGGAAACTTGCTGGGTGACCTTGGGCCAGTCACATTTATTTATTTACTTTATTAGACTTGCATCCCACCCTTCCCACAAACGGTTCTCAGGGCATGTTCCATCAGAAGGTTAAACAATTAAAAATAAGATTAAAATTACAATATACAAAAGCTAAAATACAGACTTAAAAGACTCTGCCTCAACAGTCACAACCAATCAATCCAGAGGTCCATCAGATCTCAAGATTGCCAGAGGGAGTGGCAGGCTAATAAAGGATGATATCCACCACCTCAGCTGAAGGCCTGGTGGACAGGGTTACCAAGTCCAATTCAAAAAATATCTGGGGACTTTAGAGGTAGAGCTAGGAGACTTTGGGGATGGAGCCAGGAGCAAGGGTGTGACAAGCATATTTGAACACCAAAGGGAGTTCTGACCATCACATTTATAGGGATAGCACATCTTTTAAATGCCTTCCCTCTATTGGAAATAATGAAGGATAGGGGCACCTTCTTTGGGGGCTTATAGAATTGGACTCCCTGGTCCAATCTTTTCAAATCTTGGAGGGCATTTTGGAGAGAGACTATGTTGAAAATTTGGTGCCTCTATCTCAACAAACAGCACACACACACACACACACACACACCCAGAGCTCCAGATACCCATGGATCAATTCTCCATTATACCCTAGGGGAATAGGTCTCCATAGAGATTAATGAAGTACCCAGGAGACATGTCCCTCCCCTGCCCCCGCTTTCTGATGACCCTGAAGTGGGCGGAGGGCCTCCAAACGGGGGGATTCCCTGCCCCCACCTGGGGATTGCCAACCCTACTGGTGGAAGAGCTCTGTTGTGGAGGCCCTGCAGAACTGCAACAGGTCCCAAAAGACCCTGATTTCCAAGGACCTTGCTATATTCTGTTATTCACAAAAAATCTGGATCTGTCCTATAGCATACTTCTGCTTAAAGACCTCTTACCCATATCCCTCTGTTCTTTTTCACGATGATAGATGCCTCCTGGAAGTGGACGTAGACAGCCTTCCCAGCGATTAAACCCTCCTCCTCTTCGATGCCCACTGACACCCTGAACCAGGAAACATCACTTTCATTGCAAACAGAGACCACATCATAGTTGCCATCGCAGATGTACTGTACAGAGGCGCCATCGAAAGAGGTGAGCTGTCCCCCCGGGGTGAGCTTGCACTGGCCTTCCCGTGTCACACAGCCCCGCACACCACCCTTAAGTGCGCAGGACAGCTCAGCAGGGCAGCTGGTTTCTTCACAGGTGAATTGGCTGGAGGCAATGCAGGTACATTTCTCAGTGCAGTTTCTTGAGAAGAGGCTCCCTCCTGCCTGTGGGGAAATCTTTTGGTCAGTGAATATAGTTGGAAGAATGGGGAAGCAGCATGGGAATTCCAATACTGATCTTTATTTACAGTGGGTTTAAAAAAAAATCATATTGTGTCTTTCCACCTTCAAGGAGCCATGCTCTGTCTTGTATCAAATCAAGATATAATATTTCAAAAAAAAAAATTCAGACAGAGCAAAAGGTGCAAGAACTGCCAAATAAATAGACAAGATTTTAAAAAGATAACAGCAATAAAAGCCAGTCCATTCTCTTCGTTACCTCGAAAGCAATTGGAAAGAGAATGGTCTTGATCTGCCCCCTGAAATTTTAAAAGTAGGGCTGCCAAACTCCAAGTGGGGCCTGGAGATCCCACAGAATGGTACATAAGAACATAAGAGAAGCCATGTTGAATCAGGCCAATGGCCCATCCAGTCCAACACTCTGTGTCACACAGTGGCAGAAAATTTTTTTTATATATATACACACACACACACACTGTGGCTAATAGCCACTGATGGACCTCTGCTCCATATTTTTATCTAACCCCCTCTTGAAGCTGTCCATGCTTGTAGCTGCCACCACCTCCTGTGGCAGTGAATTCCACATGTTAATCACCCTTTGGGTGAAGAAGTACTTCCTTTTATCTGTTTTAACCCGACTGCTCAGCAATTTCATCGAATGCCCACAAGTTCTTGTATTGTGAGAAAGGGAGAAAAGTACTTCTTTCTCTACTTTCTCCATCCCATGCATTATCTTGTAAACCTCTATCATGTCACCCCGCAGTTGACGTTTCTCCAAAGCTAAAGAGCCCCAAGCATTTTAACCTTTCTTCAAAGGGAAAGTGTTCCAACCCTTTAACAATTCTAGTTGCCCTTTTCTGGACTTTTTCCAATGCTATAATATCCTTTTTGATGTGCGGTGACCAGAATTGCACACGGTATTCCAAATGAGACCGCACCGTCGATTTATACAGGGGCATTATGATACTGGCTGATTTGTTTTCAATTCCCTTCCTAATAATTCCCAGCATGGCGTTGGCCTTTTTTATTGCAATCGCACACTGTCTTGACATTTTCAGTGAGTTATGTACCATGACCCCAAGATCTCTCTCTTGGTCAATCTCTGCCAGTTCACACCCCATCAACTTGTATTTGTAGCTGGGATTCTTGGCCCCAATGTGCATTACTTTGCACTTGGCCACATTGAACCTCATCTGCCACGTTGACGCCCACTCACCCAGCCTCAACAGATCCCTTTGGAGTTCCTCACAATCCTCTCTGGTTCTCACCACCCTGAACAATTTAGTGTCATCTGCAAACTTGGCCACTTCACTGCTCACTCCCAACTTCAAATCATTTAAGAACAAGTTAAAGAGCATGGGACCCAGTACCGAGCCCTGTGGCACCCCACTGCTTACCGTCCTCCACTGCGAAGACTGCCCATTTATACTCACTCTCTGCTTCCTATTAATTATCCAGTTTTTGATCCACAAAAGGACCTGTCCTTTTACTCCATGACTCTCGAGCTTTCTAAGGAGCCTTTGATGAGAAACTTTATCAAAAGCTTTCTGGAAGTCAAGGTAAACATCTATTGGGTCTACTTTGTCCACATGTTTGTTCACCCCCTCAAAGAAATGTAACAGGTTAGTGAGGCAAGATCTTCCCTTACAGAACCCGTGCTGTGTCTTCCTCAATAACCTGTGTTCATCAATGCGCCTACTCATTCTGTCCTTGATAATGGTTTCTACCAACTTTCCTGGCTGACTGGCCTGTAATTTCCCGGATCTCCTCTGGAACCCTTTTTAAAGATGGGGGTGACATTCGCTACCTTCCAGTCCTCAGGAACAGAGACAGATTTCAATGAAAGATTACATATTTTTGTCAGGAGATCCGCAAGTTCAACTTTGAGTTCTTTCAGAACTCTTGGATGTATGCCATCTGGACCTGGTGACTTATTAATTTTTAATTCGTCTATCAGTTGTAGGACCTCCTCTCTTGTCACCTCAATCTGACTCAGGTCTTTCAACACCTCTTCCAAAATTAGTGGTTCTGGAACGGGCAAACACTTCTCGTCTTCCACAGTGAAGACGGAGGCAAAAAATGCATTCAGGTTCTCAGCCATTTCCCTATCGTCCTTCAGTAATCCTTTTACCCCTTGGTCATCCAAGGGCCCCACTGCCTCCCTGGCTGGTTTCCTGCTTCTAATATATTTGAAGAAATTTTTATTGTTGGTCTTTATGTTTTTTGCAATTTGCTCCTCATAGTCCCTTTTTGCCTGCCTGATCACAGTCTTGCATTTGATTTGCCACAGCCTGTGTTCCCTTTTATTAATCTCACTTGGACTAGCTTTCCACCACTTAAAGGAGTCCTTCTTACGTTTTACAGTTTTTATTACTTTGTTTGTTAACCATGGAGGCCTTTTCTTATAATTGATCTCTAGACCACAGAGGTCATTTCTCCTGGAGAAAATGGCTACTTTGGAGGATGTACTCTTTGGCATTATACCTTGCTGCGATCCCTTGGCTCCCCAACCACACTGCCTTCAGGCCAAGGCTTTTTTTGAGCAGGAACACAGTTCTGGCTGGATTGGCAGCAGGGGGTGTGGCCTAATATGCAAATAAGTTCCTGCTGGGCTTTTTCTGCAAAACAAGCCCTGCTTCAGGCCATACCCCAAAATCTCCAGGAATTTCCTAAGCCAGGAAATTCAGGAAATAAACCAGGGTTATCAAATCTGTGAAAGAGTAAAAATGAGTTTCCTAAGGGAGAGCATTCCACAGTCTGGGTGCCACTCTTGGAAGTCCACTTTTTCTTGGGCTAAACTTTTACTCTCTTTCCCCTGTGCCTTGAGAATGTTCTAGTTATTCCAGTGGGGACTGAAGTCTCCATCCATTTGCTTGGCTACGGTTGCTTTGTTAATTTGGACTCCTAGTGGAGCAGATGCACAAATTCCAGTATGCATAATCTACCACCTGTGCTGGTCCTCTAAGCCAAAAATGGTACAATCAGACTAGAATACAGAGACTGACCTTGAAATAGAGTCCGTTGTGCACACAGCCACATTTGTCCAAAGGCACGCATGTGTCCCCATCAAATGCATAGCCATCATTACACTGGCAGCCTTCAAAACATTTCCTTGTGCACTGGGCCACGGTGGACAAGCTGGCACAGGTGGAATCACAAGTTCTGGTGCATGTCTCATAGTGGCTGTTGGCTGGACAGGTAAGAGCTGCAGAAAAAGAAAATAGAGGAACACTTACCAATAGGAGATCTCTCTCTGCCCCTCAGATATACTACATCAGGGGTGGGGAACAGTGGCTCTCCAGATGTTTTTGCCTACAACTCCCATCAGCCCCAGCCAGCATGGCCAATGGCTGGGGCTGATGGGAGTTGTAGGCAAAAAAAACATCTGGAGAGCCACTGTTCCCCACCTCTGTTCTACATGGATAAAAAAAATCAACAGAGATAAGATCAGGAGAAATTTGAATTCTATCCTCATGGACTTCCATTAGACATCAGATATGGCTATGGTTTGGGAAACACAACCAGTGCTTATATAAACAAAAACAAATCCCTCCCCAAGCTGTATGTAACAAGAAGCATAGAGGTAATAGAGGTTCAAGAACAAAGAGAATTTGGCATCTGAAATCACTCCACTCTCCAAGATATGAGGACCAATTCAAATGTTCTGGAAAAGGAAGCAGGAGAAGGAAGTTGTTCAGGGAGCGGATTTGAGCTCTGCGGAGGCCAGATGTGGCCTGTGGACTGCATGTTTGACACATTTAGACCCTGAGAAGGCTACAGTACCTTTAAAGATTGCAAAGATGAATTATTGTTTCAACTGTTACTTTGAACCACTATTTCAAACTGCTTATTTTGTGACTTGGGGAGTGTCCCTTGATAAAATTGGAGATGGGGATTCCTTTCTGCAAACTTACGACAGAAGGTGTCTGTTCTCCAGGCTCCAACTTTGGCGCCAGCTGCCTGGCAGGCAGTGACATAGGCCTGGATGCTCCGACAGAGGGATTCTCGAGCTCCATTGGCAGCACACACATCATACAGGCAGTGCTCAAAATAGTGAGTGGAATTCTCCAATTGGTGACAGTCTCTGAATGGGCCTGTCTTAGACAGAATGATGCCACAGGAGTGTTCGGACTTGTACGGTGCTGTCTTGGCAGCATCACAGGTAGGGCATTTCTCCCCACAGTTGTCAGAACAGCTGACATCACCTAAGGGGACTTTCCAAGAGGCCCCAAACTCGACCACATTTTGAGTAAGTTTCCCATTAGGGAGCATGAAATCATCACTCTTGTCTCCATTGAAGTTACCACCCAGACCACACATGTGTCCTTGGTAGGTGCTGGGGACAGTCACACGGACATAAGAGAGAGTGTCGTAAAGGACTGTGATGCCAAAGGAGGACTGAATAATGATATTGTTCCCTTCCTGGGTAAACCAGAATTTCCCATCATCCTTATTCATTGGCAGTGTGTGTAGCTCTCCATCCACCTGCATTAACAACAACATATAGTGGGGGATTAGTTCTGATCTCACACACAGAAACATGTTTGTGCACATGGTATTTTTCTCAAATGATCTACAGATATCTAGCAGACAATTGTGTGCAAGGAACTTACCATTGCCTCCCACTTCATTCCTCTCTCAAGGACAATGGTGTACCCATGAATGGAAACCACAACACGCCTTATGAGTACTGCCAGACCGTCCTCGGACTTCTCATTTTCCACCGATACTGAGAAGTTCTTTAGCAGAGGATCCTTGCCACACACTTTGGCTAACGTGTAAGCGCAAGACCCATGGAAGCTGAAACTTTGTCCATCAAAGGAAATGTAATGAGGGTCACCAGAGGCTATAGTTGTTCCGTATCCCACTGGGTAACAGTCTTGGATGCCATTTTCCACCCTGCATTCCTCTCGCGATCTACAGGAGCTCTTTCTACACTCAACAGCTCCGTGGTTCATGCAACGACATTTTGCACGGCAAGTTGTGTCGGCATAGAATTCTTCGCCCCTCTTGTGGTATCTGTCATGGTGCACACAGCCACACTCTGCAAGAGGGACACACTGATCCCCACTGAGGATGAATCCTGAGTCACAAAAACATCCTTCGGAGCAAGGAGACTCACATGTTTTATTGAAAAGGCTGTTGCAGGTTTCAGGGCAGCCATTTCCACAGAGTTCATAGTGGGAATTACGTGGACAGGGAAGGCCTAGAAGGAAACAATAAGTGAAATGCAGGTGATTATTGGACTTAAGAGTATTCTATATAGAACGTACACTTTGCAATTTGATATATCTGATGAGACATTTCTAAAATTAATGTGCTACTTTAAAATAAAAAAGTGCCAGGACTCATCTATAAAACTGCGCCAATTCCCACAAATTCCCCCCTCCCTCTGCAGATCCCCATTAGGCTGTTCCTAAAGGTTTACTCTCTCACACTTTGGCTGAGTGAGAATCAGTGAGCAAACCCGTTAGTCAATCCCAATTATGTTTACTCACAAATACGTCTCATTTATTTCAGTGTGGGTATTCTGTCTGCCATGGCTTTTTTTGTAGCAGGAACTTCTTTGCATATTAGGCCACACACCCCTAATTGTAGCCAATCCTCCCAGAGCTTACTGTGGGCTCAGCACTAACAGAGCTGTAAGCTCTTAGAGGATTGGCTACAATCAGGGGTGTGTGGCCTAATATGCAAAGGAGTTCCTACTACAAAAAAAGGCCTGCTGTCTGCCAAGTGTTTCCTATTTTAGTAGAGTCCGTTGTTCTGGATGTGAGCCTAGAGGTTAAAATAAGCTGGTGTATGGAATATCAGTAAGAAACCATCCAAAGTGAGACCTCCCATCTTTTACTTTACGGCCCTTCACCATCTTGTTTCTGATCTATCTAAAAATCCCACTGCTCTAGAAACTTTTTAATGTTCTTGATGATTTTATGGTTGTTATTGGCTTATACTGTGTATCATTGTAGGTGAAAAATTATGTTGCATTGCTTGTTCCTGTATTTTATAATTAAATTAGTTGGATCCAGAATTTGTTACCCTCTAACGGGGAAGCATTTCCATCAGCAAAACAGAATTTTCCTGGTTCCTGCTTCTCAATTAGGCTTGCCAATCCCCAGGTCCCAGCGGGGGTTCTTCTGCTTTCCCAGGGTCCTTTCCGCCCCCAGTCAACTGGCCGGCGGGGGGAAGCCCCGCCCCCAGAGAACCATGTGCCTTTTCACCTCCGGAGACTTCAGTCTCTGATTGAAAGGCTTCCTCTTAGGATAGTGTGTTTTTGTTACTTTGGAGAAGTTGGCAGCAACTCGTGAGTAGAGATGCCAATCCCTCGCTTCAGAGTCGCCAGAAACTAGGTGGGGGAGAGAGAAGGAAATGTCTGCTGGGCACTTCATTATTCCCTATGTGGAGATCGATTCTCATAGGGTATAATGGGGAATTGATCTGGAGGTTTCGAGGGGTCTGGGGGAGCTGTGTTTTGAGGTAGAGGCACCAAATTTTCAATATAGTATCTAGTGCCTCTCCCCAAAGTACCCCCCAGTTTTCAAAACGATTGGACCAGGGGTCCAATTCTATGAGCCCCAAAAGAAGGTGCCCCTATTCTTCATTATTTCCTATGGAAGGAAGACATTTTAAAAAGGTGTGCTGTCCCTTTAAATGTGATGGCCAGAACTCCCTTGGAGTTCAATTATGCTTGTCACACCCTTGTTCCTGGCTCTGCCCCCAATGTCTCCTGGCTCTACCCCCAAAGTCTCCTGGCTCCACCCCCAAAGTCCCCAGATATTTCTTGAATTGGATTTGGCAACACTATTCTCAATGCAGACCACTGATCTCTTCAAAATGCTGCTTCTGGAGGACAAGGGACCCTCAAGAACAGCAGGAGAGGCAAACAGAGGGTCTGCAGCAGGAAAGAGAAATTGTTGGAAATGACATCTGTCCTCCCATTAGCAGAAATTTGTGTCTAGATCTAATCCAATGTTATTAACTCTGTTCTAAGCTGACCACAAGACTAAATTGTTAGCAGAAGACAGGGTAAATATTTTACAATGAATAAATTGGAATCCTTGTCAGGCAAATCTTGCTTTTTAAAAAACGGATTAAATGGATTATATTCTTTCACCTACGTTTCTAATGAAGAAGTCCCAGGAGGTAACACTTACTGCAGAAGGAGGCTGATCTCCATTGTCCAACCTGGATTCCCCGAGCTTGGCAGGCTGCCACATAGGCACTGATAGAGCTACAGAGAGTGTCATGGTGACCCTTGTACATACAGGTGTCAAAGACACAGTCATCAAAGAAGGACGCTGGGTCAATGGCTTCATGGCACTGCTTGAAGGGGCCATCTTTTTGAATGAGGACCCCACAGTACTTGTTACTCTTGAAGGCTTGTTTTTCTGCCTCCCCACACACTTGGCAGTTGCTGGTACATCCCGCTGAGCACCCTGGGATATCCTTCACTTTCCAGCTGTCTGCAAACTGGATTTCATCGACTGTTTGAGTTCCATCCTTCATGGTGAAGTCATCTCTGGGATCCTGATTGGCATTGCCACAGAGTCCACAGATAGCATTGGCATAAGTGTTAGGTATGATGACCCTGGCGTAGCTGTACCAGTCAAAGCTGACTCTCATATCAAAGTCTGTTTTGATGAAGCCGTGAACTCCACTGATGTAGACCTTCAGCTTATTTTCAAAGGTGAAAGGCAGGTCCACAAAGACTCCATTGACCTAGGAAACAAGCAGAAGAGACTGTCAAAAGCTTTTTTTTTTTTTTAGTGTATTCACACCCACCCGTGCCCACACACACAAAGAAGAATATTTGCTACTTATCATTATTTTGTGAAAGAGGTTGTTTCCAAAACTTCCAGGGGGCAATTTTTGTCCTCCTACATCCCCTTTTCCCTCATGGACTGAGAAGAGGTGGGGGGAGAAGGGAAGCCACTGTCTCCCACCCACACCAACACTCATGGTGCCTCCCAGCTCTGTGGCTGTTCACACACGGGGTGGTGACAGAGGTACCCTTTTCCCCTTTGTTCCCCTGGATGCTTTTGAGGCTGAGGCATCTTTCCTTTCAGAACGGCATACACAAGACAGCCCAGTTTACTCCCAATCCACCTCTCTCCCTCGCTGGCCTGGTCCCTTCATTGGCAAACTGCCACTCCATGCACCCACTCTTGTTAACCTCCCTCACAGCTGCCATTGGAAAAAAATGCAAAACTCGCAGGTGTGGCAGTGGTACTGCCGACTGCTCAGCTCTGCCTCCCCATGTAGTGGCTTCACCAATCTTCGCTGAGCTGTGGTCAAAGGAAGCGGGGGATGCCTTCTCTTTCTCTGCCATCCCCTCATTATTTTACCTCAGCCTGTTAGCCTCACTCCTTTCTATTTCTTGATATGCACACCTCACTACATGTGCCTGTTCATACCACACACCCCTGAGAAGCTTCCTGCCTTCCCTCCCTGGCACCAATTGCTCACAGGCCAGATAACAGCCCTGCATGGGCTGGTTCCAATCCCCAGGCTGTATGTTTGATGCCCCTGGCTTAATAATGGGTAATGTTAATACTAATGCTATGCTTCATTTCTTTCTGGTTGGTCCCAGACTTCTACAGTCCTAATACGTTGTTTATTGACTGTTCCATTTTGTTGATTGTACGAACTCACTATGTGTAATATTTGTGTGAAATGCAAACTATAAATAACATCAATAAATAAAAAGTAAATATTCTGACATCTTTGTTCCCTGAGAAGCTGTGATCTCTGTGAACATTCAATGTCAGACAACCAATCTCAGAAGGCTAATCATATTAAGCTCAATGTATGTATGTCCTTTTCCAAATACAATTATACAGTAAGTTGCTCCTGAATCATTGTAAGCACGTTGAAAACATATTAAGCAGGGCTCTTTTTATGTTCATGAAAAATAATAATCAGCAATCGTGTTCTCTCACACACACAGAGGAGATGGGGAAAGAAGAGTCAGAAAGCAGTTAAATTCTCCAAATTTTCTCATACTCAAACTATTTAGAATTCTAGGACCCCAGAATTTGTATTCTAAACTGAATGGTGTACAAGAAGGAATGGCCATCAAAATAGAGTGTTTCCACCCATGAAGATCGATCTCCATGTAAGAGAAGGTTTTTATAACATAAGAAAGATGGTACACCTTTTCTAACTCCAAATATAGGCTATTCCCAGAATTTTTTAAACGTGGTATAGATTGTACTGCATAATACTTTTCTTATGTTCATGAAATATAATAATCAACAAATGTTAATTCTCACATACTTGCACACAACCACCAAGCTTTTAAAATCCCCCAGTGTTCTCATACTCTAGCTTTTGTACCTGAATCTTGCGTGGATATTCTTGGCTCAGGCTGATGGTCATGTTGTAGACCTCCAGAGTCACCACTTTGGTGTAGGACACTGCTTTACTGCCTCGGTTGTTATTCTGCACCGTGACCAAAAATGGGGTGAGGGCGGGGTCTTTAGAGCAGACACTGGCCATCTGATAAACGCAGGTTCCCATGAAATCAAATTTCTTTCCATCAAAGGAGGTGTAGTGAGGATCTCCAGTTCCTATGCAGGTGAAGTGACTGAGGGTTTGACAGTCCCGGACCCCGTTGACCATGGTGCATTTTTCGGTGGCCTTGCAGGAGGACTTAACACACACAGCCTTGCCGAGCTGTGGGTCACATTTGCAGCGAGAACGACAGCCCTCATCCTCCCAGAACTCCGCCCTTGGACTGTAGGTGATGCCGTTGTGGGTGCAGCTGCAGGTGTCCACTGGGACACATTGGTCAGCATTTCGGACATAGCCTTCATTGCACTGGCAGATCGCTGCGCATGTGTCCTTGCACAGGAGGGGAGCTATCCGGTCAGAACAGGTAGCCGGGCAGCCGTTACCACAAGTCTCATAGTGGCTGTTCCCAGGGCAGGATACTGGAGCAGATCTGGACCCTGAATGAAACAGTGAGCAGAACAGCCCAGGTGAATTCTCCAATTTATTAGCCTTTCAAGACACTTTCATTTCCTTCACAGCCATTTACAGTGTACTACTGAAAAGCATACACAATGCAATCATAAACAGAGTTATACCCTTCTGAGTATATTGAAGTCAATAGTTTAGATCCTGTCCAAAAGTTCCACCTACACAAATTAGGGGGGATTTTTGCCAATTCCAGCCTCCTACATTTCATGCTTCCCACCCCCCCCCAAAAAATATTCCTGGGATTCCCATATTAATTCTGGAGCAGGGGTGGCCAAACTGCAACTTGGGAGCAACAAAGGGCTTATATTAGAGTAACTCTGCATAGATTGCATTGTAGCTTATTCCTCAGACTTAAAAAAAAGCAAAACATAATAGCTACACATGACTGATCATCACATGTATCTTGCACTTTTGAGACCCTCAATGAGTGGGTACTATTTTGATTACTATGTAAACTGACAGAAATAGCTTCAGGAATATCATTGCCACTGTCAGATTAAGTTAAATTTTAATTATGTATTGACTGGTTTTTAAATAATGTTAATTTTAAAGTTCTATATTTATTGTATTGTATGATTATGAATGCTGTTAGCCGCCCTGAGCCTGCCTTGGCGGGGAGGGCGGGATATAAATAAATATTATTATTATTATTATTATTATTATTATTATTATTATTATTATTATTATTATTATTATTATTATTATTATTATTATTATTATTATTATTATTATTACTTTCCACAGAACAAGGGCACCTTTTACACCATCAAACCTTCTTCCTGCACTGGATACTGTTGAGGGAACACACTAGATCTAAAACAGAACAATACCACTGACACTGGTAACCAGCGGAAGAGGGCCACAAATACAAATGAATCCCTGGAAAGTACACACGCTAGACATTCTATATCTAATTGTGATGAATGCCAATTTTTATGGAGCAATCCTAAGCAGGTCTACTCAAAAGTAAGTCTAATGTTATCCACTGGTTATTAGTTCCTGGAAAGTGCCCCTAGGACGGCAACTGGGAGGGTAGCTGACCACTCAACAGCTCACCCTCTGTATGCTGAAGTGAGACCATTGTTTTCCTTGAGTTCCCTTTTGTGCAATGACTAAGGGGACATTAGCTAATTAAACACAGTTGAAATGCTGGAAGATAGATGATGATGATGATGATGATGATGATGATGATGATGATGATGATGATGATGATATTGGATTTATATCCCGCCCTCCACTCCGAAGAGTCTCAGAGCGGCTCACAATCTCCTTTACCTTCCTCCCCCACAACAGACACCCTGTGAGGTGGGTGGGGCTGAAGAGGGCTCTCACAGCAGCTGCCCTTTCAAGGACAACCTCTGCCAGAGCTATGGCTGACCCAAGGCTATGCTAGCAGGTGCAAGTGGAGGAGTGGGGAATCAAACCCGGTTCTCCCAGATAAGAGTCCGCACACTTAACCACTACACCAAACTGGCTCTCCAAGATAGAGTTTCAAGGTTAAAAAACAAACCATTCAAGGCCTTCTGACCAGAGATAAGGCACCGAAATCCTTTGCTTGCTACAAAAGACCTTCTATAACCGTAATTGGAACATTGCAGAAATGAGCGCAAGCATCGCTTCCCTAGATCCCCTCAGCCACTTACTATCACAGATCCTGGATTGGAGCTTCGAGGCAATTTGTTGCATGGCGTTGAAATCCGTTGCATAAAAGAAGTGCTCATTCACAGGCACGGAGGCAATGCTTCGCAGTTCCCCTTGTGCAGCATTGCCAACCCCAACTGCATACATGATGATCCCTGCAGAACAGACAATGGACCAAAATTTAGATCTCTATAGGATGGGTCTCTGTATTCATATACTACTGGCAGAAAGGTCTTCGCAGGGAAATCTGAAATATAGCCTGTGGTAAAATGAGTCTTGCAGGTGCCACAAACGAGTGTGGGATATATACAGCTGGCCCTGGTCTCAAGTAACAAGGGCCCCATGAGGTGTTCTCCAGTCTGATTCTAGCACTGGAGTGGCCAAACTGTGGCTGAAGAGCCAGATGTAGCTCTCTCACACATACTGGCCAACAGCAGATGGCTGGCTCGGGACGGCATCAAGCCGCCCCAAAGAGAGCCAGCCAGAAATAGAACACCCTGGAGCTTCCTGACAGCTCTCAGAAGAGGGACGGGCTGCGTGCGCCCAGAGAGCATCTGGAATGCTCACGCACCCTGTCCACAGCTCCCCAGGTGCTCTCCAGGTGCTTCCCAGCCTTCCAGATGGCTGGGGATGCACCTCGGAGCTGCCTCAGTGAAAAGGCACCACTTTCAAAGCTGGGGGTGACTCAGGGGGAGGGACAGGGACAGGAAGCAGATGTGTGCACGTGAAAGTGCTTTTTTGGTCTGTCTGCCTCCCATCCCCAGGGCTGCTTAAAATGCCTATTATGTGGCTCTCAAAGCCCTCACTGCCCCATTGGCTGACTTGGACTATTTGTCTCTTTAAATCATTCCTCCAAGCCAAGCCAGCCAACAGCTTGAAGAATGCATTTAAAGTTAAAGTTGCTTTTTCTCCCTCCATCTCCCTTCTCCCTCCTCCATCTATTTTCCTTCCTTCCTTCCTTCCTTCCTTCCTTCCTTCCTTCCTTCCTTCCTTCCTTCCTTCCTTCCTTCCTTCCTTCCTTCCTTCCTTCCTTCCTTCCTTCCTTCCTTCCTTCCTTCCTTCCTTCCCAGCTCTCAAACATCTGATGGACATGTCATGGCAGGTACTTAGTGCAGCCTCCATGGCATCCCATACTTATTAAATTCCCTCCCCTCCGCAGACACCACCCTCAAATATCCAGGAACTTCCCAAGCTGGAGTCAGCAACTCTAATCATTTCTTGTCACATGGATAATGTGGAACAAGCTATGATCTTTTTTGTGTGGGACAGAATGACCGTGATATGAAGCTATTTAATTCAAAGGAAACTTCAAGACCACATTTCATTGAATCCACAGATTGCAAATAGGAAAACAAATATATGCACAAGAGCTCAGCTACACACATCTTCTCGTGGCACCCTCACCTGATGCCCTTGCTCTTGTGGCCCATTCTGCGACATTATCACCAGACTGCCCATCGGTGAAGACCAGGCCAATCCTGCCTACATTCTGGGAGAGAGGTCTGGCACCTTCCCTTGCAGAGAAGCTCTGTTCCAACATGTGCTTAATGCCCAGGCCTGTCATGGTGCCACCGTTCATGTATTGTACTCTCTGCACTGCTGCCTTGATCTGTGATGTTGATGTGTATGCGTTGAGTGAAAATTCAGTGCGCGCAGTGCTGGAGTACTGGACCAACCCTATTCGGGTGCCGTAATAGGACACTTCCAAGAAATCCACGATGCGGTTCACAAACTGTTTCACCAGCTCAAAGTTTTGAGACCCAATGCTCCCGGAGCCATCAATCACCATCACCATATCGTAGTGCCTAGCACTGCAACCTGCACCAAGGAAAAAGAAGAGGGGGTGTGGAAAGGAGCTAACAGAGACTCTTATCAAAATCAACAGCATCATATCCCCTACTGAGGCTCCAGGTTCAGTCTTTGGTATCTCTGAAGAAAAGGATCATGGAAGACTGCTTCCTGAGATCTTGGAGAGCTGCTGCCATTCAGAGTAGACAAAACTGATGTGAAGGGACCAATAATCTGACTCAGTAGAAAACAGCTTCACATGTCCATGTATTCAGATGCATTCGTCCTACTAACACCGAGTCAATAATCAATCCTTGCCCATCCTTCAAACCCTTCTCCCAATGAATTGTGTTACCATTTATGGAAATTGTAGATAAGATCCATACGTAACGGACTTAGAAGAGCTAACTGTTTTGAGGAGTGCGTTGTTAGGGTACCCTTTCCTCACATGATCCCAACCCAAGTTCATTGAAGTTAATGTGAATAGACTGGAGTGACTCTGTACAGGACAGGCAGCTATAGTCTTCTGTTTCGCCTTTTCACAAAGGGCAAGCAGCTTTTATAACCTGTAACAAAGCTGCAGTCTCACAAGCAAGGAGGAACATTGTAAGCTGAGTTATAGACATTCATGTTGCCCTGTTCCCTCCCAAACAAGGCCATACCATAATACCCCTTAAATGATAGAAACGTTATGATCATATGGTGCCCCATCTCCTAAAGAAAGAAACTAGGTGCAAAGTCTAGGAACAAAAATAACAGTCTGTCTGTACCACATGGAATTAATTACCAGATTGTCGGCCATAGAATTGTGCTCTGCAGTGACCTGAGGAACCGAGAATAAAAAGATGATTAGGAGAATATAGACTGGCTAAATAAGCATAACCAAATATCAAGACAGAGAGAACGCATTTACCCCCAAAATTTTTGTTTGATGTTCACCATATCTCTAACAACTTTAAACATTTTGGATACCTGGGCCAGACTGTTCTTCATATAGGACATGGGGTACACTCGTTCACATTTAGTTACATTGGCATAGTGAAGTATTGAACAATATCGTTAGGAGTTAAAAAAAATAAGAATATCCATTATAAAGTGAGATGCGCATACAGATTCAGATTCAAAACCTTTAAGAGCATAAAAGAATGAAACAAAAACACAGACAGGAGCCAAAATGGGTGAGATGCACATAAAGAATACCCCAGGGTTCCTTTTGTAGAAAAAGCCCAGCAGGCACTCATTTGCATATTAGACCACACCCTCTTGACACCAAGCCAGCCAGAACTGTGTTCCTGTGCGTTCCTGCTCAAAAAAAGCCCTGGAATACCCTCACAGACATCTGGGCCCAGCTAGGATTGTACACCTGTGGAAAGTTCACCTGTGTATTTTTATTTATGTACTTTAAGTACCCTGAACTGGATGGCCCAAGTTAACTCGATCTCATAAGTAGGATCAGCTCTGATTAATCCTTGGAAAGGACACCTCCAAGGACATCTAGATTTGCTACACAGAGGCAGGCAAGGGCAAAACTGCCTCTTTTTGTCACTTGCCTTAAAACCTCCACAGAGCAGCTGTAACTTGGTGGCACTTTTCACCACCTTCTTTTGCTGGTACTCGAGGCAGATGGCAATGTTTAGCAATGCAATAGGGACAGTAGAAGAGCTATAATAAATGTAGTAATAAGACTGGGATATAAAGTTAGAAAACCATACAATAAAAATCTGGAATAAGAGATGACAAAATGACATCATAAGAAATGAAAAAAATAATAAATAAATTAGATGACAGAAAGTAGGAAACAATGCAGTAAAAACCAGAAAGAATTCCAAGAAGAGAGAAACTGTACATGCGGTTCCCCGACTGGAAAAGTCCCATTCAGTGCCTGAAGCTATGGATACAAAGTTCAGGTCTTTAAAAAGGAGCGCACCAATGTCCTCTTCAAGAGCAGGAATGAATAAATAACGTGCCATCTACTTGTAGTCAACTCATGAGTACTCCATCTATGGGCATTCCAAGCAAAAGATGAGCAGACGTCATTTACCATTGCCTTCCTCTACATAGCAGCCCCAGTCTTCCTGGGTAGTTGCCTGCAGGGCCAGATCTACAAATTTTTTTTTGGAGGGGGGAAGAGTAAAAAAATGTGCCCCCACTCAAAAATGGGGGGGGGGGAGGCAGCACCAGTGCCTCCTCCACCCCTGGGGAGGGGAAAACTCAGCGCTGCTTTTCCACCCTTTCTGAGAGGGGGTAAAAGGAGCCAATCTGATCTGCCTCCCTTCCAATTTATATGAGAGGGGAGGCAGATCCAGGCATGGGGCTGTTTTCACTGCTTCTCTGCTTTGCAGAGAGGCAGTGAAAGGAGCCAATTTGCCTCCCTCCCCATTTAAGTGAGAAGGGAGGCAGATTAAGGCACCGGGCTGTTTTCACCAGTGAAAGGAGCCAATCTGTCTCCCTTCGCATTTAAAGACCCCACTAGCCAGCTGGCCGTGGGGTCTTTAAATGGGGACGGAGGCAGATGGCGGGTGCCAGGCTGCTTTTGATGCTTCTCCACAAGAGAGAGAGGCAGGAAAAGCAGCCGATCTGCTGGGCTGCTGGCTTGCTCCTCTCACTTGCCCCCCGGGGAGCACCTAATTCGGCACTCCCCTCAGGTGCTGCCAGGGGCAAGGTACCCCATGTACCCCCCACTAGATCCGGCCCTGGTTGCCTGTATCTGACTTCAGGAACATCAAACAAGAAGAAATAATAAAGCTGATTTGTTGCTTTCAACATCCTGTTTTTTCATTGTGTAGCAATGAAGATATCTTACTTTGGTCCGTGTGGCAAATTATATGGCTTACCTGCATTGTCAATGCATGTAGAATGCAAAGGATTGGTCTATTTATTTTGAGGCCAACTGAAATAAGGTAAGGCAGACATCTATATAATGTTTTAAAGGAGGGAACTCACACTGAGTGAACATGGGGGCAGGGCCGGCCCTGCCACTAGGAAAACTAGGCAATTGCCTAGGGCGCCAGCCTTCAGGGGGCATAGGCTTCCCAATCCCCAGGTCCCAGCGGGGATCCCCTGGTTTTACAAGTTTCCCCCCACCCCCACAGCCACCATGCACCTCTAGATCTCGGGCAGATTTAGAAACCTGCAAACAGGTCCATTTCAAAATGTGTGTGTGTGTGTGCCTTTAAAGTTGAGCAGGAAGGAGGAAGTACTTCATGGGGAAAGGTCAGCAGCACAGTCCCTTGGTTTGTTTTGCTTTCATTTCAGAGCAACTAAGAGTGTGTGTGTGTGAGAGAGAGAGAGAGAGAGAGAGAGAGCAGCGTAGCCCCTGTTCTTTTCAGATGTCATTGTGGAGGAACCAGTAAGTGTGTGTGTGAGAGAGAAAGAGGGTTGCCAATCCCCAGGTTTGGGGGTCATCAGAAAACAGGGAGGGGGGGAGGGAAATGTCTACTGGGCAATTATTCCCTATGGAGAACGATTCCCATAGGGAATAATGGGGAACTGATCAGCGGGTATCAGGGGCTCTGGGGGGACTGTCTTTTGAGGGAGAGGCATCAAATTTTCAGTATAGCATCTAGTGCCTCTCCCCAAAATAACCCTCAAGTTTCAAAACAATTGGACCAGGGGGTCCAAGTCTATGAGCCCCAAAAGAAGGTGCCCCTATCCATTATTTCCTATGGAAGGAAGGCATTTTAAAAGGTGTGCTGTCCCTTTAAATATGATGGCCAGAACTCCCTTGGAGTTCAATTATGCTTGTCACACCCTTGCTCCTGGTTCCACCCCAAAGTCTCCTGTCTCCATCCCCAAAGTCCCCAGATATTTCTTGAATTGGACTTGGCAACCCTAAGGGGGCACCAAATTGGGAACTCCCATGTGACTCAGTGATGTTATCAGTGTGGAGGGTGGGGAGGCAGAAGTTAGCTTTTTCTAGAGTGTCAGACAATCTAGGGTCTTCCCTGCATGAGGGCTTATCTTTTGGGTAGTGTGGAGAATTTGGGAAGATTTCCCTGCAAGGCTGTGAGAAACTGCAAGCTCATTGGATCCCTGTTTGGAGAAGCTGAAGCACTATTTACTCACCACTCAGCAGCGCCAAACCAGTCAAGAGGAGCAAAGCCTTCAGCATTGCCACGGCTGCAAAACAAGAAGATTAGAAGTCAGGGTGAGAAGCAGAATGGAACAGGAGGGGTGAACAGCCCTTTAAAGATGAACAAAATTTCTTCTAGTGTATATGAGCTAGAGGTCAATTTATCAGAGGCACTGGAGTGTAATAATACAGCAGGCTGATTTAGAGACACACCAGAAAGGGGTGGGTGGGAGACTACAAGGAGAGTCTGGTTCAGAACACCTTAATGCAACATGTGCCAGGGGCCAAATCAGGCCCCCTGAGGGCTCCTGTCAGGCCCCCGAGCAACTGGCTGTTGTCTACTTCCTTCTCCCTGTCTCTTGCTTCCTTCTGCATCTGTTTGCTTTGCAAGGCTTGCTCAATCACACAGGAGCTACTGGACAAAACCTCAATTTTCTCCATTGGTTGAGGCTCCTCCCCCTCCTGGTCCCCTGGGGAAGGAAGGAAAGAGCCAGAGCTTCCTTTGCCCAGTTCTCTGGATCCCATGGAAGAAATACAAAGAAAGCAGCCTTAAGACCAACAAGTGCTAATGTTTTAAGCATATCTTAATTTATTTTTTTGAAAAAAAATTAATTGTGTTTGCCTATGTCCTTTAAAAGGTTTATATCTCTGCTACCTAATCTTAAATAGGTACACACATGGCCCGATCCGACACAGCCTGGCCCAACCCAACAAGGTCTCATTTATGTCAGATCCGGCCCTCATAACAAATGAGTTTGACACCCCTGCCTTGATGTTTGCAAAAGCCCCTAGAATCCCCTTGACATGTCAACTGATATGGAGATTTCCAGACAAAACTCTCCTTTGGGCAGAAAGATGCTTTTTGCCTTTAAGAGTTTCCTTAATAGAAGGATAGTTTTCTCACCATTGGGGGCAGTGATGGGAAATCTGGAGCTATCTTCTGCAGTCACCACCCTGCAAAAGGGCAAAATCAATAACTGCCCCATGCAATGCTCATTCTCTATTGTATCTTCCACCTTATGAAATGGCCTCCCTGTGTGAGGTTAGGACAGGCTCTCCTCCTCCTGGCTTTCTGCAGGCTATGTAAAACTAAATTATTGAGGAGGGCTTGTTTTACACAGGTTATAGGGCTGTGTAATGAAATGCCTTGGAACCAGGGGCGGGTTTTGTAGCAGGGACTCATTTGCATATTAGGCCACACCCCTCTGATGTAGCCAATCCTCCAAGAATTTACAGGGCTCTTAGTACAGGGCCTACTGTAAGCTCCAGGAGGACTGGCTACATCAGGGGTGTGTGGCCTAGTATGCAAAGGAGTTCTTGCTACAAAAAAAGCCCTTCTCAGAACTATGCTCTGGTAAAGCTTAACTGTGGACTACTCTACTGATATACTACTGAAAGCAGGACTCTGAAGAGGCGGCATAGAAATGTACTAAATAAGTAAATAATCCCAGTTTCCAATTCCAATAACCTTTAATGGCATAACAATATTTTACAGAAAGAAATGAGCATGCAATCTGCCTATAAATCAAACAATATAAATACATCAAATTATGATACCAATTGAAAATTAATAATAATAATAATAGGGATTCAAAAGGACAATAATCTTAATCTTGAATATCACAGTTAGGAAAAAAAAGAATAAGATAAAATAAAATTTTGCAATAAAAGGTTTTAATAATCAGAAGGGGGAACATGATTAAGCGTTGTATAGACTTTCACTCCCTCCTTTTCCTTTCCCCTCTTCCATCTCCTTTTTCCTGTTTCTTTCATCCTCAGTACATGTGCCAAAAAGGCTGCCACCTGCTCAGTAATTTCAGTGCATTTATCTGCTAGCAAAAACTTGATGCCTCTATTGGTCTCAGCCTTGGAGGATTGGAAGAGAGGACAAATCAAGTGTAAATGTAACTGAGTAAACAACAGGCGGTATAAGAGGATATGCTGTACAGAGTCAGGTTCTCTGCAGTGACACCCACAGTATCTTGCCTCATAAGGGATACCCTTATATCCGCCTGTAACCATGGCAGAGGGAAATATATTAGATCTAGCCAGCATAAATGCTCTATGCTGAGAGGGAATTACTAAATTTGAAAAGTGCTGAGGCATAGAATTTTGTGGGCAGGAGAGGCCCAAGAAATGGGGGGAACAAGTCCTCTTTATTCCTGCATTTATTAAATACTGTGTAGTGAGTCTCTGTTAATCTAAGTTACCCTTACCATGAAACTTCTGTATTGTTTAAAGTGTCATGTTGAAATGCTTATGCTTTGTTTCAGGTCTGATTCAGATCTCTGTGGAATCTATACCCTGTTTCTTTGTATATTGGAAGTCTCATCCTGTTGGTTGTATTGACTTCAGTCTCAGTAAGCAAGGCAGACTATAAACAAACACACAAACAAATGTTTTTCGAAAGGTGCCCATTTGGAATGAGGAAGGAAATCAAAAGCTATGGATCTGGGTGAACAGACTCATGAAACTCAAGTTAGATCTGATAAAAACTGGGGTTCAATTCCCCACTTGTGCTATGGAAGATTGCTGGGTGACCTACCTCCAGCGTTGTTGGGAGGATAACATGGTGGTAAGGAGAACAATGTAAACCTCTTTGAATCCCCATTGGGGAGAAAAGTAAGGTACAAATGAATGAAGACAAACAGACAGACTTCAGGTTAGACACACAAAGCAGCTTGATACTGGTTTTGTCCAGAGCCTTCAAGCTTGGCTCCTCTGTCCTGTGAAAAGAAAGCAGCCACCAGGGATGGGCACAAACCGGCTCACAAATTAAAGTTCATGATGAATTTTGGCTGGTTCGTGGTTCATGAACTGAAGTTCGTTCATAGTAGGTCAACTGGCACGAACTTTCCACAAAATTTAAAGCAGTTTGTGGTGGTTCTTGAATGGATAAATTTCCAGACAGACTGTCTCTGCTCAATCAAAATGTTTACTAAAGATCAAAGCAACAAGGGAGATATTGTAGAGGAGCGGGCAGCAGAGTGAAGTTCCCTTACATTTTCCACAAAAGCACTTTCCTGGGGACATTTTCTTTGGGCTCCCTAAATTCAATCTACCCACAACTTGGAGGACAAGTAAAAGAGTATCAGAGGGAGGTTCCCAGAGTCTGATTTAACTAGCTTTCACAGAGTCCATTCTATACACACCTGAACCTTCTGAACCAGCACCTATTTCCCCAGAAAGCACTTTCCTGGGGCACCTTATGGTGGGGGGGGGCTGTAATTTGGAGCCCATAAATCCAATTCTCACCAAATTTGGAGGGCAAGTAGAGGAGAAAAAGCCAGAGATCTCCTGATAGTTTGGTGTCTTTGAGAAATTGGTGGGGGGATTATCATGAACCTCACAAACCAAACCAATTCATATGGTGGTAACACTTGTGACAGCTTGTGGCTCATAAACCATGATCCAAACCACATTTTCCTGATTTGTGCCCATCCCTAGCAGCCACCTCATGGAATTTTCAAGTGGGTTTTGCTACAGAAACAGATAAAGGTGTGTGACTTAGTACTAATTAGCTTTTCCAGGATTTTGTTTCCTTTGAAATATTGGATTGGGCAGATGTGAGCAAGAGACATCTGCCTTGCATGCAGAAGTTCCAAGTTTGAACCTTGGTATCTCCTTTCTAAAAATATCAAGGAGTCAGCAGTGTGAAAAGAACTTGATCCTGGAGAGCTGCTGTCAGTCAGAGCTGGCAGCGTTGACTGTAATAGCCCAGGGGTCCGACTCAATTGTAGGCAGTTTCATGTCTGTGCACTTTATTAAAAAGCAAAGCCTCTCTCAAACAGTTTAAATTGCCTTGCTATTTTATATCCCCCCCCCCCCCCAAAAAAAAAGTAGTGTGCCACTTTTTGGCCAAATATCATAAAATCATAAAAGGTGCAATTAAAGCAGACAATATAATGAAATCATAACTTATCATATCAAATCAAGCCATAGCACCAATGCAAATATATAAGCACAGCAAACACGATGTCTGTTTGTTGTCTCCAAAGGCCTTCACAATAGAAAATTCAAAAGTGAATTTTCTAATAAGGGAACCTGGTGAATCATTGTAAGCAGTAAATCCCTTGGTGTCAGAAGCTCAGTTGTGTCTCATATGCTGAGATAAGGCTGGGGCAATTGAAGTAGAGCCTCCTTAGATAAGATGAGTAACAGAAGGTGATATGGGAGAAGGGATTTGCTTACACACCAGAGGATTTAGAGTTGCAAAGCTTTAAATCTATTCCTTTTGGATAGGGCCTCAGAAACTAACTGCAAAGCAACAGTGCAGGATTCCAGAGAATCAGACTGACCAAACTCAGCTCCTAGTCATCTTCTGGGCATGGACACATGGGTCACTGGATGTGGTGGGTGTATAAGGTTGCCAAGTCAAATTCAAGAAATATCTGGGGACTTTGGGGTGGAGCCAGGAAACTTTGGGGAGGAACAAGGTTGTGACAAGTATGATTGAACTTCAAAGGGAGTTGTGGCCGTCACATTTAAAGGGACCGCACATCTTTTAAATGCCTTCTCTCCATTGGAAATAATAAAGGATAGGGGCACCTTCTTTGGGGGCTCATAGAATTGGACCCCCTGGTCCAAACCTTTTGAAACTTGGTGGGTGTTTTGAGGAGAAGCACTGCATGATATGCTGAAAATTTGATGCTCCTGTCTCAAAAAACAGCCCCCCCAAAGAGCTCCAGATACCCATGGATCAATTTTCCATTATATTCTATGGGAATCAGTCTCCATAGGGAATAATGTAGTGCTGAGCAGACATTGCCCCCCTCCGCTTTCTGATGACCCTGAAGCGAGGGGAGGGCCTCCAAACCGGGGTATCCCCTGCTCCCACCTGGGGATTGGCAACCCTATGGGTGTACTAAAAATGAGGTGATGAGAAAAACGGGAAGAGGAAAGAGGCTACATTTCTTGCAAAGCAGAAGGGACAGAAGTCAGAGGTGAAGAGTAAGCAGGTAGGTGGATCAGTGCCCAGGCCAGGTCACAAATGACCTCAGTTGAGTTCAACAAGCATACCTGAACAGCAGCAGAAGACAATAGTCCAGCAGAAGTCTCTTACCTTTGGTAGCCCAGTCTGAGTTTGACAAAGGAAGAAGGGTTCTATCCACTCTCCTTATCTCTCTCTCTGCTACCCTTTCCTCTTTTATAGAGGAAAGGAGCCAAGTCCTTCTATGGAGGAGAGGAGCCAAGCTAGTTCCACAGAACTCACTAGGAAGCACTGCCAATTCACAGGGCACAAAGGTTATCAAACAAACCTCACCCAAGGGACAGAAGATATGGAACCAGTCCATCACAAGCCCTGGGCATTAGCTCATAGCCCCTAGAGAAATGCAAGGATTGGATTAAGACTCAGAAGCTGAGGGGAAGAGTCCTGGGCAAGCCCCAATGCTGTCTTTGCCAAGTCAGAATCCAAGAATACTATATTTCCCTGGAAGTCCAGGGAACTCCCAACAATTTTAACTTACAAAGCAGAACTGGAGGTCACCGAGATCTACCCTGCTGCCCCAATACTAGGCCTTTTGGCCTCAAAGACATACAAAGAAGATAAATTAGAAAGCTCTAAATAAGAGCTATTAGAAAGCTCTAAATATATTTACTATTTTTTTAAAAGCCAGTGATACCAGTTTTTTCATTAAAATAATTGACAAAGTCCTCAGGGTTATTCAAACTTAGCATTTTGAGCTGGGAGAAACCTCATCTTAGGAAGTGTTGCCCTCATGACAAAAGAGACAGTATTTCCTATGAGATTGGTTTGTTTTGTTTCTGGATTGTTTTTTTCAGTATGCTCCAAAATTTCTATATTTTTCCCCACTGGACTACTTTAAAAAGTCCTTAGGATTTTCAAATTCACAGTTTTCAGTGGGGAAAAAATCTCATCTTAGAAAGCATTTCCCTCATTTCTAAAGAAAAATATTTCACATAAACTTTTAAAAACCCCAGTTTTAAAACTTTTCAAGACCCCTCAGTTCCCTCAAAGGAAGAACTGAACAGGCCCTCCTCCGTCTTTTCTGTATTGTACATTTGGCATGGAAAAAAACTCATTTTAAGAACCATCCCTCTAATTACCAATAGTTATACAACTCCACCACAAAATGTCCCCATCAAAAAAACCTAAATATGATCCATTTTGAGCCCATTTGTCTGAGACAGAAGAAATTTTAAGCCACCGCGGAATTACTCCTTCTTTTACTTGGAATAAAATCCAATCAGTGTTTAAAGCTCTGCAACACTCCTGTGTCTTTCTTGTGTTAAAAACAAAACCCTTTTCAGCCTTTTGGTATTTCAAGAATTCTGCTTGATTCATCATCATCATCATCAATCATCATCGATTATTATTCCCCTATGGTGGTGGCCAAATGGAGCATTAGGGGTATACTCAACAAACCAGTGGCTCATCCTGACTCAGTCAGCATCTCCTGTTGGCTGACTCCCCAGCCCCCGTCTACTGCAGACCCAGGAATGTTGAACAAACTGCCAAAATTGTCTTACCTTAGACAGACGTATCTCCAATGCTCTTCTGTGTTCTCTCTTTCAACCAGGCTCAGAAAGGGCTGTTGTTCTGCTGAAGCCTCATGAAAGGCATCACGGCCACCAGCAGCAACAGACCTCTTCCATCCCATCAATGACCCACACAGATGGCCTCCCAGCACATGCAGCCTCCAAAGTGAGCTGCTGTCAATGCCATGACTGCTGCCTCGTTCCTGTCACTCCCTTTCTCCCTCCTCCCCTCGGTCAAGTTCCCAGCTTCCCGGAATGGGGGACTTCTGCACACGCAAAGCACGAGCGCAGCACGATGACATCACTTCTGGGTATCTATTGTACCATAGAATTTTTCCTCCCAAATGGCTAGAGTATCCAGGAAAACCATAGAGTTTTCCTGGAAACGCCTAAAGCGGACCCGCACAGGCGCCGTCATTTTGATGATGTCACTTCCCAGCCAGCGGGCCAGCGGGTTGGGAGCCTCCCAGGTGGGGGATTCCCTGCCAGGACTGGGGGCTTGGCAGCCCTACCTCAGCCTCACCCCCAAACAGATGAAGATTGTATGGAGTTCAGCTGTGATCCCAGGAGCTCTTCAGGCTCCACCTGAAGGTTGGCTACCCTAGGCCTGGATGCTTGCTCCTGTTCAACAGCAGCCCCCCCATGACAGACAGTGGGGCATAGGAGTTAGGGCTTCAGAGCAAGGTCTGCCATACCCAGATTCTTGATGTGGAAGCTGTCTGTGTGATTTTTGGATCAGTCACAGACTTTCAGCCTAACCTAACTTACAGGATTGCTGTACAGATCCAAAGGAGGGCAGGAGAATGAAGTAAGCTGCTTTAGTCCCCTCCATTGTGGAGAAAGACTGCACTTTTCCTAGGTAGAGCCTGCAGGGAGGGGGGAGAAGATGGAAATGTGAAGTCAGAGGTGCAGATAAAGGGAAGAAGATAGGGTTGGCAACTCCAGGGTGGGAATTTCCTGGAGATTTGAGGGGTGGAGCCTGGAGAGGGTGGGGTTTGAGAAGGGGTGGGGCTTCAAACAAGTACAATGTCATAGATTCTACCCTTCAAACCAGACATTTTCTCATGGGGAACCATTGTTGCCAATCTCCGGGTGATGGCTAGAGATCACTCAGAATTACAACTACTCTCCAGATGGCAGAGATAACTTCCCCTGGCTGTTTTGCAAGGCAGACTTTGTGTCATTACACCCTGCTAAGGTGAAGTCCCTCCTGTTTTGGTCTACACCGTGGAGAAAGACTGTACTTTTCCTAGGTAGAGGTTGCAGGGAGTGGGGGAAGATGGAGAGCAGAAGTCAGATCAGTTCCCCTACAGAAAGCAGTCACCTTGAGGTTTACACTCTATGGTGTACTATAATACAATCAAGCCAGGCAAAAAATACCCTAGATCAAGCCACAAGCTCACACTGATGCAAAATGCCACAAGGATGAACATGACAGGAAAAGGCAGCAAAAATGCATTGCAAACAAAAGGAATGCTGAGCTTTAGCATCTGTGTGACTGTTTTCATGCCCCTCCCACAATTAGTCTTCCTTATCTCCATCCTGGGCCTCTTTCAGGGCTTTGAGCCACCACAGATACACACACACACATGGGGGGGGGGGGACTGGGGAAACCAGCATCTGTTTCAGCTGAGGGATGGGTGGGAAAGCAGCAAGGATGTTGGGATCAGTGAATGCCAAGGGTTGGGGAAGTAGTGGCATGCCAAGGGTGTGGGGGTAGCTGAGAGGAATAGGTAGTTAGGGGTGAGTGGTAGTTGGAAGGCGGCAGGGGCAGAAAGTTGGGGGGTGGGGGTGAGAAGACACCAAGGGTGAGTGGGAAGGCAGCAAGGGTAGGGAGCACTTGCCTTCAGCCACTTTCTAGAGCTCGTATTTCTCCCACAATGGGCCTTATTCCTAGTAGGAAATAAAACCTTGTGAACATTCCATGGATTACAAAGCTGATGCTTCTTTCATGGGGGGGGGGGGCTGGCTGCTGATTGGCAACTGCTATTCTCCGATGACTTACCTGTGCATTTCCATAGATGAGGTCTGAGTCACAGTGCAGAAGCATCTGGAATTAGGTTGATGACACAGAAAATGCCTCCCTCCAGGCAGGCTGGCAAGGACTGCGGATGGCTCATAAAATGGACTCCCGTCTCAGCCATAGCCATCTTTTCTGCTTCATTCCCTCTGTCAGGAAAACAAACTCAGCTGAAACTGTTTCTATGCTTTCTTGTTTACCAAAATCATTAGAGTTCTAATCCTTGTATCAACCAGATGCTCTGCCACTGAGCCAGAGCCCCACTGGAGATAATGAGTGTTGCATAATGCCAGGACGACCTTATTGAAAGCCCTCTTGAAATCATTAGGAGCTCTGGGACCTGAGTCTGCAAGTCTACCTTCTATTACAACTGGTCTTTTTGAGCTCCCTCCCTTTTGAGCTCCCTCTGAGCTGCATTTTTGAAAACTACTTACACTGTTCTGGATAAGAAGCCAGACTATACTATATAACTCTTGATGATGGTCATCTGTAATATGCCAAGTGCAGTCTATTGATGGACCCATTCAGTGGGTAGCTGGAGAAATGATGTTTGGAAGAGTGAAGAAGGATGCTAGCTCCTGGGGCTATGTGATTGGCTGTTGCCTTAACCAATGATGACTCGTCATGTCTTCAGAATGCTGAATCCAGTGTCTCCTTTTTCGTCCTGATTGATGCTGGTGATGCATTTAAACTGCCTGCTTCCACAAGTTCAACCCATAACATAATCCATAGAACACAATAATGTGTTCCTAGAGAAGAATTAAGGGACTTGGAAATGCAAGTGGGTTGATGGTTCAATAAACAAACATGGATGCCTCAGTCACAATGAGCGTTTTTGCACTGACCTTAATCGGGAGCGACGTCCCTCTTCACCGCGCAGCGTCTGCGCGGATTTCACACTAATTGCTCCGCAGAACCCGGAAGAGCCGCAAAGTCCCGCGGCTTTTGCGTCGCAAATGTAAACTGGCCAAAAACCAGTTTACATTTGTGACGCAAAAGCCGCAGGACTTTGCAGCTCTTCCGGGTTCTGCGGAGCAATTAGTGCGAAATCCACGCAGACATTGCGCGGTGAAGAGGGACGTCGCTCCTGATTAAGGTCAGTGCGAAACGCTCAATGAGTTCATCTGAAGTGACCATACAAAGGTCACAATGCTGTGCTCAAAAGCAGGGTTTAAAAGAC
This sequence comes from Heteronotia binoei, assembly GCF_032191835.1. Taxonomy (NCBI): domain Eukaryota; kingdom Metazoa; phylum Chordata; class Lepidosauria; order Squamata; family Gekkonidae; genus Heteronotia; species Heteronotia binoei. The sequence goes on from NC_083239.1 coordinate 32,530,652, forward strand.
TCCAGAGGACCATTTCCAAAACAATTTACAACTCTCCTGTTTTATTTTATATTCACAACAACCACCTGTGATTTAGGTTACGCTGAAAGTCGGTGATGGGCCCAAGGTCACCCATGAGCTTCCACCGCAGCGTGGGGATTCGAACCTGGGTCTCATAGATCTTAGTCTGACTCTGTCAAGACTGATGGGAGCTTATGTGTGATCCCGAAGACTGTCCTGACTCAACAACTCTTGTTTATATGCAATATGTGGAAATTTGAGCCTTTTATTCACAGATCACTCAGATTTAAATCTGTACCTGAATATCTGCAAATTCCCCACCTGGGTATAAACAACAAATAATGACTCTTTTTCTTCACTGAATCACATCAGTGTTAGTCTACAGTAGTCACTTGGGAGTAAGAGATGAGCTATAACTCCTCCAAGCAAGAATAGGTGAAAAGGTCACAGTGACTCAATGCCAACAGCAGCAATGATTAGAAACAACCCCGGTGGCCAAGTATGAAGACAGTTCTGTGAAAAAGCTCAATTCCAACCAAAGCTTATTAAATAAGAAAAAAAAAACCCATAAACACTTGATTGGCAAGTATTCTCTGAGCAGTTTTACATACTGAGTGGCCAATTCTTTCTATTCAGAGAACATTATACCCTCCCACTCTCCTCCAAATGCAATTTTCAGACATTGGCCTGCTGCAATATTAAATATTCTACTCCACCCTTAGGGACAGATTGGATACGAGTAACCATTCAATCTGGCATAGCTAAGTAGACAAAAGGTCTCATGGCACTAATTTATTCCAGCATGAACTTTCCTAAGAATTTCCTTCAACAGATGCATCAGGCAGACTATTTAGAAATTTCTTTCTTATTGGTGATTTATGTGGTACATTTTAGTCCTGTCCTTTCTCTAAGGAAATGTCCTTCCCCAGGACCATATAGAATCTTTTCCTTGCTTGGTTTTATCCATAGAACAACCTCCTGAGTTAGGTTACACTGAGGGAGGGGGCAGAGGCAGAGAGAATGACTAGCCCAAGGTCTCCCAGTGAGTTTCACAGCAGAGTGGGGATTTGACACTCATCACTATACCACACCACTTTTAGTCTCCATCTGAATATCCACAACTTCCTTGCCTGCATGTAAACAAAGACTGGTGGTTTGTCTATGAAGGGTTTGCCCTCAGCTCCTGAGACTTTTGCTGCCATTTATTCCGATCAGGAATGAAGCAGAAACGTCACTTTCCCTCTGCAGCCTAAAATTCCATTTAAATTGATGGAATAGGCAACTTCATTTCTCTCCAGGGAGCTGAAAAAGAGGCCACTGAGAATCTTTAACGCCAGGACCCCCATCCAGCTCCACTAGGTATGGTTCTCTGCTATTAAAAGCAAAAATGTCAACTCTGAGAAGAACACTGAATATAATTCATGGGAGAAGGGCGGCCTAGAAGGAGATCTCCAGGTGCTATCTGGAGGCTGGCAACCATAAGGCTGGCACTACTGTGTATGATTACAGGATACTAGGGTTCCCAAGTCCAACCCCAGAAATATCTGGGGACTTTGGGGGTGGAGCCAGGAGACTTTGGGGATGGAGCCAGGAGACACTGGGGTGGAGCTAGGGGGAGAGGGGGAAACGCCGACCCGCCCCGTCTCGGAGCGGGCGAGGCCGCTGCTGCCTCTTCTCCGCTCGTCGTGGCTGCTCCTCCAAGATGGGCTCCGATTCCTCTGGGGTGGAATCGGAGGGGGGGTGGAGGCGGGCCGGGGGCATGGCGAGCCATGAGTCCGGGTCCTAGAAGGGCCCGGATTCGCGGCTCGCCATGCTCCTGGCCTGCCTCGCCCTCCCCTGCGCTGCTACCGCCTCTCCTCCGAAATGGGCTCAGCCTGGGCTCATCTCGGAGGAGCAGCTGCGGTGGGCGGGGAGGGGGCGGCATCGGCGCGGCTCGCCATGCTCCCCAGCACCGTTTCCCCCCTCCCCCCGCTTTCATTTTTTTGGGGAGCAGGGAAAGAGGGTGAAAATCTTGGGGTCCCCCGCCAGGGCGGGAGGGTTGGGAAGCCTACAGGATACCTTCTGGCTGTGATCAGTGGTCCTTCCCCAGATATGCAATGGCTTGTTCATTCTCCTTCGTGACTGGGGACAAGATTCAGCCTAAAGTGAATCTGGAGGGTGCTGCAGCAGTACAAACATATGCAGGAATCCGAAGGAAGCTAATTGAGTTGTGATCCAGTTAGCAGGACTTTTTTTGTAGCAGGAACTCCTTTGGATATTAGGCCCTGATGTAGCCAATCCTCCAAGAGCTTACAGGGCTCTTCGTACAGGGCCTATGCACGCTCCAAGAGGATTGGCTACATCAGGGGTGTCTGGCCTAATATGCAAAGGAGTTCCTGCTACCAAAAAAGCCCCGTCGATTAACAAGACTGCTGCGGTTTGTAGTGGTAGTTTGTGCATTTCTGTGACACAGCAGTGATCCACAAATGCATGCAGTATAACTAAAGGCAATGGCACTTATCGGTGATCCCTGCTGAATATTTCAACTGGTGTCTGGATGACTTCTGTGTAACTAGAGGCATGGGGCAGACTGTCTGCCAAAGCCTTGAGGCAGATGCAGTTGTGTGCCAAAAGGCCAGAGCTACAGTTGGAGCCTGGAAAACAAACAGCTGCCGCTGTAAGATTCCACAGAAATCAGAGGTTTCACTTTCTAATCCCCCGTTTTCCCATGTTGGTGCAGTGCTCCATTCATTCACCCTGTTATAGCAGGAACGGAGCTGGCAGATGCCATTTGGATCAAGGCAGGCACACAAAAACATGCAATACCATGTGCCTGTCTCAGTGGTCTAGCCGCTGCCGCCGGCTGCTTATGCATATTGTTTTCAACCAGAATGAAAAGCATTTGTGCGCCTTTTAGGATTAAAATCAGCTTTGGCTGTTGACACAAATGTAATATATTGTGATTTGAATGCAGATAAATTTAGTTATTTACTGAACGGATGGCATTCCTGGCAAGATATGTTTGTGTTGTCATTACTCATATGCCAGAAGTCTTTTTGCTTAGTGTAGTATTAGTTGATATTGTGACTCACTGGGGCTCCACCAGGAGGCTGACAACTCTATGACTGGGTGACTTTGGGCCAGTCACACATTCTCAGCCAGGGCTTTTTCTGTAGCAGGAACTCCTTTGCGTATTAGGCCACACCTCCCTGATGTAGCCAATCCTCCAAGAGCTTATAGTAGGCCCTGTAATAAGAGCCCTGTAAGCACTTGGAGGATTGGCTACACTAAGGGATGTGGCGTAGCAGGGGGGTTTTGTAGAAAAGCCCAGCAGGAACTCATTTGTGTATTAGGCCACACCCCCTGATGTCACCATTGTTACACACAGGGCTTTTTAAAAGAAAAGGCCAACAGGAACTCATTTGCATATTAGGCCACATCCCCTGACACCAAGCCAGCTGGAACTGCATTCGTGTGCATTACTGCTCAAAAAAAGTCCTGTGGCCTAGTATGCAAAGGCGTTCCCTCTACAAAAAAAAGCCCTGTTCTCAGCCCAACCCACCTCACAGGGTTGTTGTGAGGATAAAATGGAGAAGGAAGCAATATATGCTGCTTTGGGTCCCCACTGGGGGGGGGAGTGGAAAGTGCGTTATAAATGAAGTAGGTAGATAAATAAATAAATATAGAGACCATTCTCCCTATCCCCTGAAGCTGCCATTTCCTCCAAGGAATCTGATCTCTGTAATCTGGAGATCAGTTGTAATTCTGAAAAAAACTCCCAGCCCCATTTAACTCCACAGATAGGAGCAGAGTCGGACTGCCCGCTAGGCAATTTAGGCCATCGCCGGGGGCACCAGCAGTCCAGGGGCGCAGAATTGTAAGTGTGGGAAGAAAGCCACCGTCACCAAGGTTCTGGCAGGCTGGGATAAAGCTGGTGGTTGGTGGCTATGGAGCCCAATAGAGTCCTGAGAAGGAGAAGGCAGGGACATTGGCTGCTGCTATTGCTGCTGTGGAGAGGAGGAGGTAGAGGTGGAGGAGGGCGAGAGTGACAATGGGGCAGTAGTTGCCTGTGTTGTTTTGTTCTGTTGCCAGTGCTGGCAATGAGTTGCAGCTTGGCCCACTGAGTGGAGGAGGAGCAGCAGTGGCTGGCAGAAGGATGGCCACCCACCCCTCTGGGCTACTCACTCTCTGACCCAGGCTCCAACAGTGAGCACAGTGCCAACTCACCTCTGCCCAATGAAGAGGGCGCCTGTGGCAGATCCTCTTCAGCTGGCCTCACCCGCACCCACTTGGTCAGCCTGGAGTGGGATGAGGAGCAGTTCCGCGTAGACAGGAAGAAAATGAGGGCCATGTTCCAAGGTGAGGGAGGGCTGGGGACAGAGGGTGGGAGGCAGGTGGGTGGGCAGGGGAGCTGACTTGGTTTCCCCTAGGCTGGAGGGAGCCCCCCTACTCCCAGGCAGTGCTCGCTGCTTTTCCATGAGGCTTCCCATGTGGCAGCAGGAGCTGGGTTAGTCTCAGTTCTCTCAGAGCTGTTCACTCATGAACAGTTTCCTCAGCGCTCTCTCAGTCCCACTTACCTCACAGGGTGTCTGTTGTGAGAGGAAGGCAAGGAGATTGTGAACTCCTCTGAGAGTCCAAGTAAACAGCAGGGTATAAATCCAGCTCTTCTTCTTCCTCTTGGTGATGCTCTGTATTCTTGATGCTTGGAGAGGGCAACAGTGGGAGGGCTTCTGGCATCCTGGCCCCACTGATGGACCTACTGATGGCACCTGTTGTTGTTTTTTGCCACTGCGTGAGACAGAGTGTTGGACTGGACAGCCATTGGCCTGATCCAGCATGGCTCCTCTTATGTTCTTATGTTCTCCTCCTCCTTCCCCAGGCTTTGTCTCCTAGATCTCTAGGTGTTTCCCAACCCAGAGCTGGCAAGCCTAGCTCAAATGCTTGAACAATGTTTTGTGTCATTGCGGTTGGTCCTGATGAAAGGCATTACACAGAGTTTGTTTCTTGCTTCTGGCAGATGCAGTGCCCAGCATCTCTTAACCAATCTAGCCTGGCCAGAGATTATTGCTTTTTGTTCTGCTATTAGCTATTGTTGGGCATGCGGTCTTTACCTTACCACCAATCAAGTCCCCCTTCTCTTTGCTTACAGGTTGGAGAGAGAATTATGTTAGACAGCTGCTTGGAGAAATGTACCTGCGGCACCTCAAGTCAGCTGGTCTGTGAGACTGTATAGGGCAGAAAGACTTGCGCTTGCTCACCCCTGGCTCATGGCTGACCTCCTTCAGTGGCTCCTCCAGAGAAATCCTCCATGAGGTAAGTGAGCTAACTTCCCAATTCAATGAGAGCAACCCTTTTCGGTTCAGGGTCATAGCTGTCATTTAAGAATGCAGCAGCTGGGATTTGAATGCTGTATCCACAGCCACATGTTCTTTCGAGGGGCTTTCATCATTCTGAAAAAGAACAAGGAGAGGTACATAAGGGCCATCCACATGTAGGATGGGACATTGGGTTTAAATATACTTTTCTAAAAGCATGGGATGGAGAAAGTAGAGAAAGAAGTACTTTTCTCCCTTTCTCACAATACAAGAACTCGTGGGCATTCGATGAAATTGCTGAGCAGACAGGTTAAAATGGATAAAAGGAAGTACTTCTTCACCCAAAGGGTGATTAACATGTGGAATTCACTGCCACAGGAGGTGGTGGCGGCCACAAGTATAGCCACCTTCAAGAAGGGTTTAGATAAAAATATGGAGCACAGGTCCATCAGTGGCTATTAGCCACAGTGTGTATATGTGTGTGTGTGTGTGTGTGTGTGTGTATAAAATTTTTTGCCACTGTGTGACACAGAGTGTTGAACTTGATGGGCCGTTGGCCTGATCCAACATGGCTTCTCTTATGTTCTCTTATGTTCACCTAGTCAGAATTGAAACTTCTAGACTAAAGATGAGAGTGGAGAAGAAACAAAGAAATTGGCTTTGTAGTCATTGCCAGCCCTAAAAGATGTTATATATGTCTCTGATCTCAGATGGGATCAGGTGGATATTGTGCTTAGCATCTGCTCCCCAATCTGGCCAGGCCCAATGGTATTTGAGCCTACAGTGAGGTTCCCTTGGTCTGCAGCCCTCACACTCACAACCTTGCCAGCAGGGCTTTTTTTGTAGAAAAAGCCCAGCAGGAACTCATTTGCATATTAGGCCACACCCGTGGTGTCACCATTATTTCACACAGGGCTTTTCCTGACAACAAAAGCCGAGCAGGAACTCATTTGCATATTAGGCCACACCTCCCTAGAGCTGAGCCAGCCGGAACTGCATTCCTGTGCGTTCCTGCTTTAAAGAAAGCCCTGCTTGCCAGTTGGGTGCCTCCCTTCCTTTTGGGGGGTCCTGAGATCCTGCTGTCCTCTCCCGGTAATGCCATTTCCTCCTACTTGTTTCTGTTTCTTGTTTGTTTACTATACACGCTGTGGGAAAAGTGCTCCAAAAGCTAAATTGACCTTCCTTCTTTACCTTTGGTGGCAAGAAACTAGGGTTGCCAAGTCCAATTCAAGAAATATCTGGGGGGGTTGGGGGTGGAGCCAGGAGACTTTGGGGGTGGAGCCAGGAGACATTAGGGATGGAGCCAAGATCAAGGCTGTGACAAGCATCATTGAACTCCAAAGGGAGTTCTGGCCATCACATTTAAAGAGACGGCACACCTTTTCAATGCCTTCTTTCCATAGGAAATAATGAAGGATAGGGGCACCTTCTTTTGGGGCTCATAGAATTGGACCCCCTGGTCCAATCTTTTTGAAACTTGGTGGGTATTTTGGGGAGAGGCATTAGCTGCTATACTGAAAATTTGGTGCCTCTACCCCCAAAACACCCCCCCCAGAAACCCAGAAACCCGCGGATCAATTCTCCATTATTTTCTATGGGAATAAATCTCCATAGGGAATAACAGAGTTCCCAGCAGACATTTCCCTCCCCTCCCCCCGCTTTCTGACGACCCTGAAGTGGGGGGAGGGCCTCCAAACTGGGGGATCCCCTGCCCCCACCTGGGGATTGGCAACCCTACAAGAAACCATCCCCCCAACCCCAGTTCTCAGACCTGAGCTGCAACTGCAAACCAATATCTTTTTTCCCCTAATCATTTTTTCCAATCATCCCAAGGAAAAGTGGAAATGTGCCAATAGAAAATTGCAGTTGAACTCAGTTTTTCATGGAAGGCTTCAGGGTCCTGGAGCAGGACAGCTTTCCTTTCCCGAGTGAGTTGCTGGAAAAGAAAAAAAAACCCAATTGTAGCAGCTGGGATTTGGCAGCAGCAACAGCAATATTACATATATTCTAAGGAAGAAACCCAGTTGGTGCATAAAACCCTTTTTTCCCTGAAGTGTTCTGGAGGCCAATTGCCTTTCTGTGGAATGGTGGTTTAAGCAAAGCTCTCATTGAAATGTGGAAAACTCTTCCATAGCTCACACATAATAATTTCTCCTCAGGCACTTATACTTCAGTTTAGGGATGTGCACAGACCAGGAAATCCTGATTTGGTTTGTCCAGGAATTTGCCTACCTCAGGGTCCTAGAGGCTCCCAAATTACAGGGCATCTCCAGCTGGCTCTCCTCTACCTGCCCACCACGATTGGTGAAGATTAGATTTTAGGGGACTGAGTTAAAAACCCCCGAACAAGGCACCCCAGGAAAGTGTTTTTCGGGAATGTAATGTACTGGGAACCGATACGGTTTGAAGGCAACATGGTTTATTCAGTAGCACATTACAAGAGAGAGAACACGCGGGCCGGGCCCCGCTTATATACATTACCTGGAACAGCCCCCTCATCCGACCAGGCCAATCCTGGTCGGTCAAACTTCCTGCCACAGATCTTGATGGGCGGGGCGACTGGCGAGCTCCATCCAGGGACCCAGGGGTTGCCTTCAGTAGCAATCGCCATGCGGCCTGATCACTTATGTTCAATACATAACAGGGGAGATGTCAGGTGCAGAGTTCAGGAGTGTATGGACTCCAGGTTGGTGAGCTAGAGGCAATCAACTCACTGTACTTCTCCAGGATACCCCTCCACGTGCCCCACAAGTTATGTGAAGATTGGATTTGTGGGGTTGAAGTTATGGACCCTCAAATAAGGTGCCCCAGGAAAGTGCTTTTTGGAGAGATGACAGGCGTGGGTTCAGGAGTATGTAGATGAGACAATCCTTTGCCCAATGGAACAGCACCAGGTAGGAAAAGCCTGCCCATCCTTCCTAGGCCTGGGAGCCACCCGCACTCCTGCTTCCACCCAGCCCCTCCCTCCCTCCCTCTGCAGACTACCATAGTGATTACTGGGCAGTGCCAACCCTCTCATACTATGCCTGGGAGCCACCTGCATGCTTCTGGGTGGCTGCTTTTCCCTGTGCCCACCCACTACTGTCACAATGACAGGGCCTGGGAGCCACCCCTAGAGCAGGTGACTCTGTCTCCCTGGGTCCACCCTCCCACTGCTTGTAATATGATAACTGGGCAGGGCCAACCCTCCCAGTTTGGTATAGTGGTTAAGTGCACGGACCCTTATCTGGGAGAACCGGGTTTGATTCCCCACTCCTCCACTTGCAGCTGCTGGAATGGCCTTGGGTCAGCCATAGCTCTCGCAGAGCTGTCCTTGAAAGGGCAGCTGCTGTAAGAACTCTCTCAGCCCCACCCACCTCACAGGGGGAAGGAGATAAAGGAGATTGTAAGCCACTCTGAGACTCTGATTCAGAGAGAAGGGCGGGGTATAAATCTACGGTCTTCTTCTTCCCACCCTGCCCAGGAGTCACCCATTCAGTTGTGGGTAGCTGTGCCTCCCCAGGCCAACCCTTCCTCCACTGGAAACATGCCAACCCACCCACGCTGCCCGAGGCCAAGGAGCCACTTGCATAGTTTCAGTTGGTTGTGCTTCCCTGGACCCACCTTCCCACTGCCCCAAAAACATAATTACCAGGCAGGGCTGACTCTCCTGCCCAGCAAGGGAGCCACCCCCACCATTGCAGGGGGCTGCATCTCCACTGGCACACCCACTGCAAGTAAATTTCAGTGATACATTTTAGTGCTTGGAACAGAGAATTTGAATGGCCAAGGGAGAGAACACTTTTGCTATTCCTGGGGGCTATCATTCATTGAGAACTATATTGCCTACATATTTGGTTTGACTGACGCCGATGAAATTGCTGAGCAGTAGTTCCAATTTGAAACAAAGGGTGGCCAGAAGAAGGGATTCTCTTGAAACATGCAGAATTTTTAACCTAGGGTGCATGTCATCACACCTGAGATGTCTGCATATGAGCCATTGAGGAATTTTCAGGTTAGACTTTGATCCGTCTATCTCTTGTGTACCAGAAATGTCTGAGACCTTCAAGAAGCCCTACGATGCAGCAGAGATGGGGATTGTGACTCTTTAGTGTGTTGTTAGATATATGTGTGCTTCCAGGGCTGGCTCGCCCAGAAGACAAACTAGGCAATTGCCTAGGGCGCCAGCAGGGAGGGGGTGCCAATTCGGCCTCCCAACTGCCCAGCCCCCTAGGCAAATGCCTGTTTGCCTCCCCAGCCTCCTCTTCCCTCCCTCTCTATTTTAATGCCTGCAACCATGGTACAGTGCTGCGTTCCAAGGCTCTTGAAAGGCCTCTCCCCACCCCCACCCCCCGTCGATCAGCTGATCAGCGGGTAAAACTGTACCAGAGGTTGTCGGCTCCTATGCCACCCCTCCGGGGTGCTCATGATCAGCACGGGGGCAGAAGCAGTGGCGGGAAGGATGAGCTGCTCATCCTTCCCACCACTACTGCTGCCCCTGCGCTGATTGTGAGCAGGCCAGGGTGTTGGCATAGGTGCGGTTTTACCCACTGATGCGGTTTTACCCACTGATCAGGTGATTGGCGGGGGGGGGGAGGAAGAGGCCTTTCAAGAGTCCCGTAACGCGGTGCTGTACCGCGGTTGCAGGCATTAAAATAGGGAGGAGGAGGCAGGAGGGAGGAGGAGGCAGCACTGCGGGGGGGGGGGGCGGGGGGGCAGCAAGGCTGCCTGGGGTGCTATGCCCTATAGAGCTGGCCCTGTGTGCTTGTTATTTGTACTGTGAATGAATGAGTATACCTGAGTTAAAATAACTTTATGCACTTATTAGTGTTATAATACACAATGTTTTTGTTCCGTTTTGCCCCACCTGGAGGCTGGCATCCCTATTTGCAGCAAATCCATAATGTGGATACTTCAGAAGGAATTAATGAATACCTCCTCTTTCAGAGTGCTGTAATTTTATTTGCTAGGTTTTGATCTCCATGTGTAAATTACTGGGTCAGATGCAACAGGAGACTCATAGCATAGTGATAAAAGCTCTTTATTAGTGACACAGCATAGCAATGGTTAAACTAAGATTGTAGAATGGGGCCAATGGGGCCAACTATATACAGCTCAGGTTCCCACGCTAGAACGTCATTGGGCCATTTGAACCAGCAGGGGGTTTGCTGTAGGTCCAGGAACGTGAAGAGTTGAATCCTGCTTCCCATTGTTTCAGTGTCCCCAAACTCAGTCCTAGAGGCTCCAATGAGCCAGGCAGGAACTAGCAACCTACATCTCTTCACTGAATCACATGCACAACACCACGGATAAGAAAGTTCACAGAGCTGTGCCATCCTTCAATAGCTGCAGCCAAGCAAGAAGGCGATAAAATGGTATAATCAAATTGAGTGAACATCCGTCCAGACTCAAGCCTGTGCTCTGCTATGGACTATTAGAACAGTCTGGGACCGATTCCCCACTAGCCTTATGCTGCTCCCACTCTCCTCTTCTCCGCAGGGCTTCCGTCAGATTTCACACTATCTGCCCCGGGGCTGCAACTCACTCCACTTTTTTCATGCAGCAAACAAGATCCTCTAAAACCCGGTTTCTGTTTGCTGCGCAAAAAAGGCAAAGTGAGTTGCAGACCTGGGGCAGATAGTGTGAAATCCGACGGAAGCCCCACAGAGAAGAGGAGAGTGAGAGCGGCATAAGGCTAGTGGGGAATCGGTCACAGTCAACTCATCCTCACCTGGACTTTATTCCAACAGGCAAGACTGCAAATGGACCATAAGAATCAAAGTACCAAGTTAGATAGGATTGTCCTGAGTTCCCTCCATGCCCCAGACACTGCCCCAAATTGCCAAGAATTTCTCAAGACTAACAACCCTAAATGATATATGAAATCAAGATGGCCACACTTTTAGAACAAAATAGAGAACTACCAATTGGGAAACTGGCTTCAGAAGATAGACTCCTGACCTGAAACCAGTTCTTGAGTGGCAGGGAAGCTGCCAGGATGTAAAAATGTGGTTGGATCAGAGCAGCATTCCGGACAAAGTGCAGCCAGGGACGGAAGAAATAATGTCCTGGTAGGGTGGGAAAGAAGCTTGGCAGGATGTGTCCTGACTCTCTCTCTCTCTCTCTCTCTCTCTCATCCCTTTAAATGTGATCTCTTTAAATGCGATGGCCAGAACACCCTTTGGAGTTCAGTTATGCTTATCACAATCTAACTCCTGGCTCCACCCCCAATGTATCCTGGCTCCACCCCCAAAGTCCCCAGATATTTATTGAATTGGACCTTGCAACCCTAGAGTGAAATCAAAATTCAACCAACTATTTGGTCATTGTTAACTGGTAGACCCGGTCCAAAAGATGCCCGTTTAGCTATTACTAGGACCAGGACCTTTTTGACTCTGGCCCCAACCTGGTGAAATGAGCTCCCCATGGAGATCAAGGCCTTGCGGGATTTTCTGCAGTTCCACAGGGTCTGCAAGATGGAGCTCTTCTGCTAGGCTTTTTGGTGAAGCCCTTCACCGAAGGTCTGGATATTTGCATAATCTGCTTTGCCCCTCCTGCTATATGTTGGCCCAGACTGTGTCTATACTATTTACTATGTCAAATGCTTGTAAATTTAGTTACCATTAGTTGGCTGAGCAGACTTAAGGTGCATAGCCATCTGGCTCTTACTATGTTGTATTGTAAATTGTCTTACCGATAATTTTTTATGTTTTAACAAAGCTAATGTATATGTTTTATGCTGTTACCCACCCTGAGCCTGTTTCGGCAGATATTAAATTAAATTACTTAAAATCTAATATACTCATATCAAAACTAGTCCATCAACTTATTCAAGCTTTCATTATATGGCATTAAGGAACATTTCACTACGATAAATGTTCTGCTCTCCCCCCACCCACCCTTCCAAACTGCTAAATCTATTAGGGACCATTTTGTTTCTCTTGAAATTCCTACTATTGTTATCATGCCCAAAGAGTAGCTTTCACATCTGCTTCAAATTTCATATGAAGTCACCTCAACCTGACATCTCTTCCCCTTGGCTCACATTTTACTTTCTTTTTCCATATTTCTCCTGAATTGTTTTGTTATGTTGAAAATTATTTCTTAGCCTGTTCCCCTAAGGCCCTGTCTGGTTCCCCACCTTTTCTTACTAACAAATATGAAGAGATATGTTGGCACTTGGGCCTAATCTCCAACAGAGACCTAACACCTACTCTATGGTAAAATCCAGAGGGATCTGGAAATTTCCTTTATTCAAAAAGCCATTCAGCTATTTCTGCCCTGAACCTATGGGAGTGCTGCTCCAGCATCTAATCACCTTGCAATGAGGGATAGATTATTAGAAAGAAACAGATCAATAGTTAATCAAATCTATCTCAGGGAAAGTGCAGAGATAGTTTGGGTCAGGGGTCACTTTGTAGAAAAATAGGTGGTGGGACTCATCCAAGGATTGTGATGCAGCTGCACCTACTATTCAATGGGTATGGTGTAGGCTTCCCAACCCTCCCGCCCTGGCGGGGGACCCCAGGATTTCCAGCCTCTTCCCCCGCTCCCCAAAAAAATGGAAGCAGGGGGAGGGGGGGAAACGGCGCCGTTCTCTGTCAGCCTGAGCCCATCTCGGAGGAGCAGCTACAGTGAGCGGAGAAGAGGCTGCAGCCGCGCAGTGGCTTCACCCGCTCCGAGATGGGGCAGCTTCGCCACGCTCCTTGGCGCCGTTTCCCCCCTCCCCCCACTTCCGTTTTTTGGGGGGAGCGGGGGAAGAGGCTGGAAATCCTGAGGTCCCCCGCCAGGGTGGGAGGGTTGGGAAGCCTAGTGGCGAGCCGCCCCATCTCGGAGCGGGTGGCGCCGCTGCGCGGCTGCCGCCTCTTCTCCGCTCACCGTAGCTGCTCCTCCGAGATGGGCTCAGGCTGACAGAGAACGGAGCATCAACAGAGATAGTGGTTAGTGGCGGGAGTCTTTTATGTGCTGGGCAAGGCGAGAAAGATCAGGATGGCAGCGGCCGTGTAAGGCTGTGTTCAGCCCTGCAGAAAGGTGTGTGGTGGGACGGGGGAGATGTGCAGCAACCGTTTCAAGTCCTTCCACTTCCTAGACACCGTATGGCTGGGGAAAGGAAAGCGACTCAGTAACAACGGCGACGTTTCACAGGCAACAACCCCCAGCAGGTTTCCCCAGCCGGGTTGCCACCGCCATGGCTCCTCCTTCCCTGTTCTCCTTCCTCCCCTCCTCTCTCTTTCTCTGCCCGCCCCGCCCTCTCGAGGGCTCCGCCGCAGCTGCAGGAAGCCAAGCCCCGCCCTCCCACCCTGCGTGCCACCAGCTGGCTGGCGAGTGAGTGAGTGAGAGACTCGGCGCTCCCCCGGGCAAGCCCATTGTCTGCTCTGAGCCCATCTTGGAGGAGCAGCTATGGTGAGCGGAGAAGAGGCGGCAGCCGCGCAGCGGCGTCGCCCGCTCCGAGGTGGGGTGGCTCGCCACGCTCCTTGGAGCCGTTTCCTCCCTCCTCCCCCCTAGCTCCACCCCAGTGTCTCCTGGCTCCACCCCTAAAGTCTCCTGGCTCCACCCCCAAAGTACCCAGATATTTCTGGAATTGGACTTGGCAACCCTAGTATGGTGAGAAGGAGGAGGAGGAACCCTCAGAAAGGTTCAGGAGCTACGCTCCTGTGTGCTCCTACTGAATCCGAGGCCTGGTTTGGGTATACCCAGGGCTTTTTTTGAAGCAGGAACTCCTTTGCATATTAGGTCACACCCACTTGATGTAACGAATCCTCTAAGAGCTTACAGGACTCTTAGTACAGGGCCTAACGTAAGCTCCGGCAGGATTGGCTACATCAGGAGGTGTGGTCTAATATGCAAAGGAGTTCCTGCTACAAAAAAAGCCTTGGATGCGTCAGCAAAAGAGCAGACAGTTTTATGGGTAGCCCTGCTTGGTAGCATGGAAGAATAGCCTGCTTCTGGGAGACGGCAGAATACCTGATTGTGATGCCTTCTCTGGTAACAAGACTTCATAGCATTTAGTCTAACTCTTGGGAACAGGCAGGCTGATATGAATGGAATCCTGGGCGTGTGAAAGGAACCAACCTAGTGGCTAGTCAGTGAAAGTCTATTTGTACTGGCAGCCATTAAAGAGTAGGGATGAGCAGGGCTCTTTTTGTAGAAAAAGTCCAGCAGGAACTCATCTGTATATTAGGCCACACCCCCTGGTGCCAAGACAGCCGGAATTGTGTTCCTGTGAGTTCCTGATCCTAACATTTAAATATTGGGGTCAGGGCCCCAGCCCCACCACTAACCACCCCCGACTTCCATTGCAGCTGAGAGGCCCTCTCCTTCCTGTCCCAGACTTGCCAAGCTGGTCTGCTGGTGGGTGGGGGCCCTGAAGCCCAGGCTTCTTTCCTGGTTGTGGCTGTCTCTTGTTCTCCCCTCCCCACAGAGAATGAGCCCCTCGCTGGCCCAGAGGGCAGAAGGTGGTCTGGGAGGAGTGGGTGGTGGGTTTGTGGCCCTTTGATGCCTCTGCAATGTGGATGCTGTGGGAAGTTCTTAGGAATGCAGCATGGCATTGGTTTGTTTTTTTGCTGTGGGGAGGCAGCCCACTAGCCCCACCCCCCAAACAAAATCGTGTCTATGTGCCCCACCAAATTTGAAATCCTGGCTAAAGCCCTGTCTGCACCCACCATTTTAGTGGGGAGCAGAAAGCAGGGATTTTTAAGGTCTCCGAGCCATTTAAACCCCTGCTTTCTGCCCTTCATGAACTGCCACGAACTGCCCATGAACTGCTTTAAAATCCATGTAAATCCAGATTTTCAGTTTCTCAGCCAGCCAAAATTCATCATGAACTTCCACTGGTTCATGCCATACCTATTAAAGAGAATTCATGCCACATTCTGAAGCCACAACTAGCTTGAATTTATGTGCCTCAATCAGATTTCTCCTTCGACAATCTGGAGACTCATGTTGCTGATCTGTTCTTTTAAAACCACCTGTAAATAAATCTTTGCTATTTAGATCAAATTCCTGCCTCAGCAATCTTCATATTCTACTTGTTCCCCACCAAGCTTACCTCACAGCAGCAAGCCCAAGTTTTTACACTTCCTTCCTTAAGAAGATCTAGGAACTGAAGAAAAAGTTTACAGTTCTAAACAAACCTGATCCCTCAGATCATAACAGGCTGTGTGGCTACCCTTAGTTTAAAGCACTGCCTGTCACTACATGAACCTTCTGGAAGCCTGCTGATTTAGAATGGGAGGCCAGGGCTCGGCTCAGTTTTCACTGCCGTTTCTGATAACCCTGTAGAGTCTTAGGTTCAGTGTGTCAGATGCTCACAAGATTGCTGCCCTGATACCCAGTAAATTCAGCTACAACCAGGCCTTGTTTTGGCCAGGAGCCCACAGGAGGGTCGCTCCGGAAGGTCTACATTTTATTGTGCTCTCTTTCTTTCTTATCTGCCCCCCCCCAAAAAAAATACTTGCTTCTGGACTCCGTTGTTCATTCCCTATGAGAATTTCGCTGAACACTTTTAGATTTGACAAACTTTCCAATATTTTCCCTCATAAAAATTGGGAAAATAACTAAAATATATAAAGCAGACAGATGGAAATCTTCCTCATGCCACTGTGGCCACATAGGAAAAAGTAATTTAATACGTATGATGGGAGTAAGGTTTGATTATGACAGTTATAATTCAAGAAGCATTTTAAGGTGGGTGCTGATGTCAGGGGTGTGTGGCAAATGCAAATGTTATGCAAATGAGCTCCGGCACCTCTTTTTCTACAAAATGACTTCTGGCTACATCTGTCATTTCAGTGGCTAAAACACAATGTCAACCATGACCAGGTGATGGTTGTTTAATGAGAATATCAGAACAGCCACCATAATAACTTGTTTTTATTAATCACCACTGACCTCCCAAGAACCCAAAGTTACACAACCTAAGCTGTGACCACAGTCTTGACAGAGAACTAGTCCAAGGAGCTGGATCCCAGATGTGCTTATTACCTTCACACACACACACACACAGTTTAATTTGAATCTTTCAGAGTTTTTTAAAAGCCCCTCATCCCTCTAGAGTTAGTGGGAGTTTTGCCAAAGACTTCCCAGAACTCACAATTCAAGTGCACTATATAAAGGGAAGCTAAAGAAAGAGGGGAATTTAGAGGGAAGGATACAGCAGCACCATCTCCTTGGACTCCAGTACATCAGAAACACAGAAGGACCAAAGGTAAGAAACTCTGGCATTGTCGGTTATTACCTCCTACTCTTGAGTTTCAGCATGTTCTAGAAATTCCAGCCCTATATGAAATATACTAGCATATCCAATGAGTTAGTTCAGCTAGCTTTTCCACTGCTGAACATGGGACTTTTCTCCACTCAATGCAAACTCTAAGTGGTTTGTAAGATTGAAAATAACAACAAGCAGTCATCAAATGCCACATGCTGAACAACCCTGAACTAGGGTTGCCAAGTCCAATTCAAGAAATATCTGGGGACTTTGGGGGTGGAGCCAGGAGACTTTGGGGGTGCAGCCAGGAGACATTGGGGGCGGATCCAGAAACAAGGGTGTGACAAGCATAATTGAACTCCAAAGGGAGTTCTGGCCATCACATTTCAAGGGACTGAACGCTTTTTAAATGCCTTCCTTCCATAGGAAATAATGAAGGATAGGGGCACCTTCTTTTGGGGCACACAGAATTGGACCCCCTTGTCCAATCTTTTTGAAACTTGGAGGGTATTTTGGGGAGAGGCACCAGATGTTACACTGAAAATTTGGGGCCTCTACCTCAAAAAACAGCCCCCCAAAGCCCCAGATACCCGCAGATCCATTCTCCATTATTTCCTATGGGAATACATCTCCATAGGGAATAACAAAGTTCCCAGCAGATATTTCCCTCCCCTCCCCTCGCTTTCTGATGACCCTGAAGCGGGGGGAGGGTCTCCAGACCAGGGGATCCCCTGCCCCCACCTGGGGATTGGCAACCCTACCCTGAACATACATACCCCAGGGGGGTCCCAAAATCTTTTTAAGATCCCCAGACCAAAAGAAGCTAGATTGTCCACCGCCAGAGTGTCCTCAGTAATAGCCCCCGCTCTGTGGAATGCCCTCCCCGAAAACATGAGGGCCCTGTGGGACCTGCCACAGGTCCGCAGGGCCTGTAAGACCGAACTGTTCAAACTCGCTTTCAATGGTTAAGGGGTGGTGACTATTATTCCACAGCACCGACAATCTCACTGAACCAATATAATTGAAACCACAACATCAGAATAACCAGAACATCAACGTGCACCTTGGACTTTTAATGACTGTAAAATTTATGGAAATTATTTCATTGCATGTTCTGTTTTTAATATTTCTGCTGTTTTTAACTGTTGGTAGGCACCCTGAACCCGTCAGGGGAGGGCGGGATATAAATTTGATAAAATAAATTAAAAAAAATTAACCCAATCTACTTGCCATCAACAGACATGGAGAGGGGGAGGAGGGCAGAGCAGGTAGGTAGCCACAGCTTGATTCTTCATGGCAGCCTTTCCCAAGGAACCAAGAGCCATCTCTTAGTTACAAGCCCTTAACAGAATGTCACATTACATTAACAAACTGTGGATGTCAAGCAAGAAATGACACATCTCAACTTAGGGCTGCCACAATTACCTGGAGACTTTGTGAGTGGATCTGGAAGAGGGTGGGGTTTAGGGAGGGGAGGGGCCTCAGCATGCTACAATGCCATAGAGCCCACCCTTCAAAGCAGCCGTTTTCTCCAAAGAAGCTGATCTCTGCCAGATGGAGACCAGTTGTAAAAGCGGGAGATCTCCAGGCCCCACCTGGCGGCTGGCAACCCTACATTTCATACAGTCCATAGTATATTTGTAGATGTAATTTTAAAAAGAGCCAATCATGGGGGAACCTCTGTTTATTTGTGTCTAGCCTGCTCTCCCTCCAAGGAGTGCAGGGTTGTCTTCTCCATTTCCATTTTACCTTCACAACAACCTTGTGAGGTAGGTTAGGCCAAAAAAGGCCAGATGATGACATAAGATCTTATCCTAGTAGATAGAATTTAATAGGGACTCAGAAGACATGTGAAATTGAACTGAAGCTTGCCAATCTCCAGGTGGAGCCTGAAGATCTCCCAGAATTACAATTGATCTCCACACAATAGAAATCAATTCCCCTGGAGAAAATGCCTGTTTTGGATTCTATGGCACTGTATATTGATGAGGCCACCCCCCCCCCCAAAAAAAGCCCTACCCTTATCAAGCTCCACCCCAAAATGCTCAGGTATATTCCAATGTAGAGCAGGCAAACCTAATTTAACCCCATTTCCTGCATGGTTGGAATCCTCCTTACTGCTGCTGGGATGGATTTAGCATGCTAAAATCCTCATGATGTGATCAGCTGGGCTGGTTCTTTATTTAGTCTGATCTAGCCACAGTGATTTATTCAGTCTGCTCGAGCCTTAGTTGTATCTATACTGAACTCTTGCTCTACTGTGGGCTACCCTTGAAGATTGTTCAGAAGCTCCACTAGTGCAGAAATCTGCATCTAGACTGATAGTTTGGGGCTAGCTAGTGGGAGCATATGACCCCGATGTTACAGCAACCACACTGGCTACTGATTTGCTCCTGAGCCCAATTCAAAGTGCTGTTTTTGTCCCTTAAAGCCTTACATATCTTGGGATCAAGGTATCTGAAGGACTGTCTTCTCCCATATGTTCCTGCCTGGGGATTAAGATTGCAGAGGGATAATCTCCTGACATTTCCACCAATCAAAAAGGTTCATCTGGTGAATAAAAAAAGAGGGGAACTGTGGAACGAGCTCCAAGAGAGGTGTGCCTAGCCCCATCATTGTTGATCTTTAGGAGGCAGTTAACCACAATTATTTAGGACTTCATTTGTCTGATTTAGTGTTTATTATTGACAGCAGGGGTTTTTTTGTAGCAGGAACTCCTTTGCATATTGGGCCACACCCCTCTTATGTAGCAAATTCTTTAAGAGCTTACAGCGTTCTTCCTACAGGGCCTACAGTAAGCTCTTGGAGGATTGGCTAGATCATGGGTGTGTGGCCTAATATGCAAAGGAGTTCCTGTTACAAAAAATGTCCTGATTGACAGTAGGGATGGGCATGAACCACAAAGATATGTTCAGTTCGTGGTTCATGGTTGAACCAAGAACCGAACCATGAACCAAACCAGCAGGCTCTTATGCAAACCAAACTGGTTCGTTTCAGTTCATGACCCCTGCTTTCTGCTCCCAGCCATTTTTGGTGGAGAGTGGAATGCAGGGGTTTCCCCCCCAAAAAAGTGGTAAGGAGCAGAACGAACGGGTTTAAATTACTCTGAGCCATTTTAATCCATGCTTTCTGCTCTTTATGAACCACCACGGACTGCTTTAAAATTCATGGAAATTTGTGGCAGCTCTTCAGTTTGCAAACTCTGAACCTCCAAAAAATTCATCATGAATTTTCATTCATGAACTGGATCATGCTCATCCCTAATTGACAGTCCTAATTGGAGTTTTTAAATTGTGACCTTTATGGGTTTTATAATGTTTTTTTCTCCCCTAATCATTTATATTGTAAGCCATCTTGAGTTCCACACAGGATAATATAGCCTCTGAATAAGACAATTTACTGGAAAAGATAAGGCATTAACATTGGTAATGGGATGAAATTCCCCACAAATCTTTGAAAATGGAATTTGGAATACGAGGGATGGTTTATAGTAGGATATATCATAAGACTGCACTTTTTCTAATATGTTTCTTCAGGTGGTTTGGATAATTCTGCTGAGCCCCATTACAAGGTGAAAGATCTGATGCAAATATTTATGTAAGAACATAAGAACATAACTGTACCTGTCTCTCCAGAACTGGCTAGATGCAATTCAGAAAAAGAAAAATTAACGCCACAACATGGGATTTAAAGCAAACACATAGATCTGTAGGATTGCCAGTTTTGAGTTGGGAAATATCTGGAGATTTTGGGGGTGGAACCTGAAGAAAGGGTTTGAGGAGGGGAGGGACTTCAATGGGTATAGTGCCTTAGAGTCTATTTTTCAAAGCAGCCATTTTCTCCAGGTAAACTGATCTCTGCTGCCTATAGATCAATAATAATCCCAGGGGATCTCCAGCCATGACCTGGGGGTTGGCAACCCTAACTCAGTCTAAAAGAAATACAGTTTAGAAAATGACTATATGCAAGAACACTTGGACATAATGAAATGAAAGAGGGGATTTTAAACACGCATACTTCCTGCATTTAGTGAACAGTTTGTAATGCAATTGTCCATAGATTTGCAATATGCAAAAAAAAAAAAAAATTCTTGGTTGCAGAGAACTGTGGCTGCAATCCTTCACACTCACTTGAATGAGGATATTCCATCGTCCTGTGTCACATAATCCCCTGTTGAACTGAGTCCATTTCTTGAGAATTCATTGCCTTTTTAAAATGAAAAAACAAGTAACCATTTTTCATCTGCCAAGTATTGGATGGGTGACTGTCTCCATGGAAGGATCAGGTGTTTTAACTTACTCTCAAAATTCCTTTTGCAGCTTCTGTCAATCTGTTGTTCAGCATGCGGATGATGGAATTCTGGGCCAAAATATGCATTCTGTGGGGTGAGTACTTGTATTCATTAGTTTCTCCATAAGATTGCCAAGAAGCAGTGTTATTGGCTGAGAGACAAACCTGAACATTTTGGTCCCATATCAGTTCACTGGCAGAAGGCCCAAGAATATATAGGATTCTTGCCAGATTAAAATTGTACAAATTAGTATTATTCAAGAACCTGGTCAATACACATGTCTGTACTCAGAGCAAAAGTGAGCAAGGCAAAAATCACTCACCTACATCAATAAATAGAGTACAGACTTCAGGTTTGGGAAGCTCAGGACTCTTTTTAAGCAGGAACACACAGGAACACAGTTCCGGCTGGCTTGGGATCAAGGGGTGTGACATAATATTCAAATGTGTTCCTGCTGGGCTTTTCCTACAAAAAAAAGCCCTATGTGAAACAATGGTGATATCAGGGGGATGGCCTAATATGAAAATGAAATCCTTCTGAGCGTTTTCTACAAAAAAAGTCCTGAGGAAGCTTCTATTTGCCTCAGGGCAATGCAAAAAAGGAAGACAATATTTAACACTTAAACTTTCCATTCATTTCACACATTGAAACCTTTCAAGATAGAGTCAGGTGGGTACCTGTGTTGGTTTGAAGCAGCAACTTTAAGACCAACAACGTTTTATTCAAGGTGTAAGGTTTTGTGTACATGCGCACTTATTCAGATACAGATAATTCTTCTGTATCTGAAGAAGTATGCCTACACACAAAAACTTATACCTTAAATAAAATGTTGTTCATCTTAAAAGTGCCACTGGACTCAAACTTTATTCTGAAGCCTTTTAAAAACATTTAAAACATTTAATGCTAACAATAACAACTAAGAAGAAGAGTTGGTTTTATACTTCTCCTCGTCACTACCCAAGGAGTCTTGGAGCGGCTTACAATCACCTTCCTTTCCTCTCCCCACAAAAGATACCCTGTGAGGCAGATGGGGCTGAGAGAGCTCTGAGAGAACTGTGACTGACCCAAGGTCACCCAGCTGGCTTCATGTGGAGGAGTGGAGAATCAAACTGAGTCCCCCAGATTAGAGTACGCTGCTCTTAACCACTACACCACACTGGTTTTCTCTATGTGGAAGAGAACAATTTAAATTACAAATATTTTCAAGGTTCAAAGGTTAAACCTCCACTTTCTTCCTCACAATTCCAAGGCAAATTGAGGCTGTACAAACTAGTGGTTTGCATTTTATAATCAAAGGGATGGTCTTTATCTCAACTATGAGCTCTTTAAGGGTTGGATAAACAGAGGAATCTCTCTTTCTCTCTCTCTCTCTCTCTCTCTCTCTCTCTCTCTCCCTAGAAGTATTTTCTGTCTATCATATTTTGTCTACCTTTCTCTAAGGAGGTACATGGAGTTAACCAATTTATCTTTATAGTGACTCTGCAGATTTAGCTGATGGACTGACTGTGACTAGACTGGGGTGGCCAAACCGTGACTCAGAAGCCACATGTGGCTCTTTCACACATATTGTGTGGCTCTTGAAGCTCCAACCACCCCATCGGCTGGCTTGAAGAAGGCATTTCTCTCTTTAAATCACTTCTCTAAGCCAAGTCAGCTGGTGGCTTGGAAAATGCATTTAAAGTTGCTTAATTTCCACCTCTGCCTCCCTTCCTGTCTTGTTGCTCTCCACCTCTCTCCTTCCTTCCTGTCTTGCGGTTCTCAAATATCTGACATTTATTCTGTGTGGCTCTTACATTAAGGAAGTTTGGCCATCCCTGGACTAGACCAAGGCCACTTACTACAATCAGTGGCTGTCTGAATTCAGGCATCCCCATTCCAAGCCCAATACCCTATGTATTGGAACACTAAAGCTGTGATCGCACACACTAAATAATGCACTTTCAATACACTTTCCAACTGAGTTTTACTGTGTGAATTGGCAAAATCCAGTTGGAAAGTACATTGAAAGTGGATTGAAAGTGCATTATTTAGTTTATGTGATCACAGCCTAAGAGTGCCACCCTAAGCAGAGTTATATCCTTATATACCCACTGAAGTCAACAGACTAGTTTAATCACAGTATGGTGCAACTCTGTGTAGGATGGTAATGACATTAGGGGCGGGACGGTGGCTCAGTGGTAGAGCATCTGCTTGGTAAGCAGATGGTCCCATGTTCAATCCCCGGCATCTCCAACTAAAAAGGGCCCAGGCAAGTAGGCATGAAAAGCCTCCGCTTGAGACCCTGGAGAGCCACTGCCAGTCTGAGTAGACAATACTGACTTTGATGGACCAAGGGTCTGATTCAGTATAAGGCAGTTTCATATGATCATATGTTTCATATGTTCATTCTCTCCCTGAAAGCCAGTTTGCTGTAGTGAAGAGTGCGGACTCTAATCTGGGAGAGCTGGGTTTGATTCCCCACTCCTCCATTTGCACCTGCTGATGTGACCTTGAGTCAGTCACAAGTTCTCTCAGAGCTACTCTCTTAAGAGCAGTTCTCTAAAAGCTCTCTCAGCCCCACCTACCTCACAGGGTGACCGTTGTGGGGACGGGAAGGTAAAAGAGATTTTAAACTGCTCTAAGACTCCAAGTGAAGGGTGGGGTAAAAATCCAATCTCCTCCTCCTCGTGGTACATCAGATTTTAGGTCATTTTGACTTGCCGTCAAGGATATGCATATTCAGATAATGCCAGTTTGGTGTAATGGTTAAGTGCGTGGACTCTTATCTGGGAGAACTGAGTTTGGTTCCCCACACCTCCACTTGCAGCTGCTGGAATGGCCTTGGGTCCAGGGCTGGATTAACAGTTAGGCCAAGTAGGCACTGGTCTATGGGCCCTCATGCCTTTGGGGGCCCCAGGCTGGCTTTGCCCCCTAATTTTCCCCCTGCTTGCAGCCCTCAGAGCCTGCACACAGAGCCAACAACTGAACCACTCTTTGCCCAGTTTGCCTGGCGAGGCTGCTGCTAGCATCATCGCCAAGTTTGCCTCTCTCTGCTTCTCCCCCACAGCTTTGTCAAAGGGGCTTTTGAGAAGGTGCTCGCAGGCTGCAGTGGAGGCAATGGACAGTGGGGTGGGCACAAACTCAGATAATTTGCAAGGAGGGGCCAAGATTTTGACTGTTTAGGGGCCTCCTCAGGGTTTAATCCAGCACTGCTTGGGTCAGTTATTGCTCTCGCAAAGCTGTCCTTGAAAGGGCAGCTTCTGTGAGAGCTCTTTGAGCCCAACCTACCTCGCAGGGTGTCTGTTGTGAGGGATGAATGTAAAGGAGATTGTGAGCCACTCTGAGATTCAGAGTGAAGGGTGGGATATAAATTCAATATCTTCTTCTTTATTCCAAACCCTGAGCAAGGCAAGACTCCTCTGAGGCAGCCTGAGAGGTTGGAGGAGGACTCCAAGGCATCAGCCAACCAGGAATTTTCCTAGTGGCTATTATGGCCAATCCTTTCACATACAGATTAACATAAAGCACAGGTACATTCACTTTGATGGCCTCCTAAAACACAGTGAAACGTTTATTTGGAGCTCTCTAAAAGCTTTATTTTTTTTTCTTGTTAGGAATGTCAGCTGCTCCTGCCTTGATGGTCGTCGGCCTGATCCCAACGACATTTGCCTCAAGTCCTTTAGGAAAAGAATTTGCCATAGCTTTCATGCAGAACGGCTTGCAACGAACATCTCAGGGGGATTTCAAGCTGATCATCTCAGGCTATGCTCCTAACACATCTGTTACTATCAATATGGAACGGCCAGCATTGAGGGCAAAGACCCAGGTGAACGACGGTCAGTTCCTGTCGGTGACAATCCCACATGAAGCAGAGATGGTTGGAACTGATTTATTTGACAACGCAGTCATTGTCCGGGCTGACAAAGATATCTCCATCCTCTCAGTCAATAAGAAACCTAGCTCAGTGGATACGACCATTGTCTATCCGGTGACAACCTTAGGAACTGAGTATTACATCATCACTCCAACTGTAGGTACAGATCGCTATGGAGAGTTTGCCATTGTCGCCTGGGAGGAGCCCACATCCATTGACGTCTACCTGAAAGGGACTGTGACATTTCAGGGGAAAACATATTACCGTGGGAGCAAGATTTCCATTGCCCTTAATCCTTACCAAGCTGTCCAGCTACAAAGCGAGGTGGATGTCTCTGGTACAAAAATAGTCTCTCAGAAACCAGTGGCTGTTTACAGCGGCCACACATGCATCACTAGAAAAATCTCTTGTGACCACGTTTCTGAGCAGCTGTTGCCTGTTTCTGGATGGGGTACCAACTTCATTGTCCCCTCTCTTCCCTTTGACACAGAGCATGACATAGTGTATGTTTCCACGTCCCAAAATGCTCGAGTTGATGCTCTGACAGGAATGAGGAAGAGCAGCAGGACTGTGGTTGGTGCTCAATCAATGTTCTATGGCATTCAAGGCTCAACCGCCATGTCCCTCTCAGCTAGCTCAGGCATTCAAGTTATCTTCTTCTGTGATGGTGGCACCCATGGCCATCTCCGCTATGACCCTTTCTTCATGGCAATCCCTCCAGTCACTAGTTACTGCCAGGCTTACAACATCTATGGGCAGGACCAATTTGAGAACTATGCTCTGATCATTGCCAAATCATCAGAGACTTCTGGGATCACCTTGGACAAGCGACAACTGAGAAATCTCCAGTGGAAACCAATTCCTGGCACTGAATTCTCCTGGGCATCACACAGCTTAGGCAGCAGATACACAGTGCATAAAATGGAGCACCCCACCTCCCCTTTTGGGCTGCTAAGTGTTGGGGTTGGACTTGAGAAGGCATATGGCTCTCCAGCAATTTGTACAAAAGGTAATGACAAAGCTGCTGTCTTTTTTTTCCCTATCTCCCTTCTTTTGTCCTTTTGCCCAGCTTTACATAAGAACTGCAGTTTTTATTCCCACGGAAGGCCAAGGGCCGCTTTGTCGATTGAAGTTTCAGATGTACATTTGTAGAATAAAATGTGATAGAACTGAGAGGAGCAAAGATATTTGGAAATGAATGTGTTGTGAAGATTATTCACACATCATGGCATCCCCAACCTTTGTCATGTATGAGATTCACGCGTGTCTTGCAGATCCTCCACAACTCCTACAAATGCATTGCCCAAATTTGATCACAAGTTTTACATATATGGAGAAAGGGCTTCAGCAGCACACACACACACACACACACACCAGTTTCCTAACCTGACATGGTCCAGGGGACATTGTCTGGAGAAAACCCAACTGCACATGTAAATATCCTCAATCAACCACATAATACACCAGGGCTTTTTTTTGTAGCAGGAACTCCTAAGCCACACACCCCTGATGTAGCCAATCCTCCAAGAGCTTACAGGGCTCTTAATACAGGTCTACTGTAAGCTCTTGGAGGATTAGCTACATCAGGCCTAATATGCAAAGGAGTTCCTGGTACAAAAAAAGCCCTAAGACCATTGCAGATCAAGAAAATGGCAAAGTCTGGAGCCACTTTTCCATGTGTACCACAGTGGCTCTCCAAATTCTGCACAGCACAGAAATATTAGCAGACCTTCCCATAAATAAATTTAGTGGAAGGGGTAAATCTCCCTGCATAAAATGCAATCTAGCCCTCTGCTGCTACCATGTAATGTACAGAACAGACTTTATACACCTTGAAGACAATGTCATTAGTGCAACTGAACTGGAGCAGCGTATTCAGTCTTGCCTTAGCCAAGTGCAATCCTATGCAGGCTTACTCCAGTCTAAATCCATTGTAGTGATAGGGTTGCTTGGCTAGTCGCCCAAAAGGCTGACACCCATCCAGGAATGGAATTCTAGCAGCAGCTCCTTTGCATATTAGGCCACACACCCCTGATGTAGCCAAGCCTCCAAGAGCTTACAAGGCTCTTTTTTATAAGCTTTTGGAGGACTGGCTACATCAGGGATGTGTGGCCTAATATGCAAAGGAGCTCCTGCTAGAATTCCACCCCTGTTCCCGTCCACGTAGAAACTAGGCCTGACCCTGCTTAGCATCTGAGATCAGACAAGATCGAGCATGTTCAAGGCAGTATAGATGGGAGACCACCTGAGAATAACAGGTGATGTAGGGCCTATGACCATACCACCCTGAACGCACCTGATCTTGTCTGATCTCAGAAACTAAGCAGAGTTGGGCCTGGTTAGTACTTGGATGGGAGACCACCTAGGAATACCAGATGCTTTAGCCTAAATTACTGGACTTCTGGACTTTCCACCAGGGTACAACAAAAGTAGGCAGGAGTACTAGGAGTAGGTTGTTTCCCAGGACCAAGGAGTGACACCCCCTGCCCCCCATGAGCAAAGCCAGAGGGCAGGGAGGGCATGCACAGCAAGGCTTTGAGCGGTGCAGAGAGGCCACGCACTGCCTGGCCACTGTCACTTCACCTTCCAGAAGCAAAGCAACAGAAGCCAGGCAACGAGTGGCTTCTCTGTGCCACTCAGAGCCTTGCCACACCATTGCACGTGCCCTCCCTTCCCTCCAGCTTTAACTGGGGGGGGAGGGCAGAAGGGGGCAGGCAGTGGGGCAGGGTGAGCATCATGGAGGAGGCTAGGTGGCATGCGGCCTCATCCAGGCTCTCAGAGGGCCTCTCCTCCTTGGTGATATCAATCACCCAGGAGGCAGGGGTGGCGGGGAGGACCTCTGCCAGGACCCTCACAAGGTCAAGAAAACCTTAAATTAGGAAAAGGACTGCATGACAGTGTTTGGAGATCTTGTGGTCATTTCCCACCAACTGCCTCTTATAGGTCGTCTAGGATTTTTTATCTTTATCTTGGTTTCTCATCTACTGCAGATCCCTGCAACGAGCTGCAGTGCCGAGCAAAGGAAACATGCAAAGTGCAGAATGGTCAAGCAAGTTGCATCCCTGAGTACAAAGGGACCTGTCAAGTCTCTACGTCCCATAATGTTCAGACCTTTGATGGACTCGCCGTAGACCTCCAAGACCCTTGCTCCTACACTGTTGTGAAGGCCTGCAGTAGTGACTCCAACCTTGTACCTTTCATAGTTGAAGAAAAGAGCAGCAACACAGAGGGTGATGCTGCCTTCAAGATGCAGCTTACCCATATCAAGGTCTATGATTACAACATCACCATTAGCAGGGGAGAAGGTGCCCAAATCATGGTAAGAAAGAATCTAGGATTCTTTGTTAATGGTGTTTCTGTTTATAGTAACAGGAGGTACATGACTAAGAGTGGGCAAAAAGTTGGTATAACTAGCTGAAAAAGTCTAAGAATCCCAATGAACCAGCTAAACTCCTAGGAATGATGTGTTTGATGATATCCGGAAAATAGCTCAGAAGTCCTCAAAGTGAAAAAAGCTGGGATTAACAGACAAGAAAGTGTTAGAAGTGTCTATAAGAACATGAGAAGCCAGTGGCTCATCCAGTCTGACACTCTATGGGTGCTTTCACACAAGAGATTTGGCCTGACTTAGCCAAGCCTCCCATTTGGATTAAATGTGCATGATCATACAAGCACATCTGCCCTACGAGTTGCACCCGTTTTCACCCCGTCTCTAGATGCCTCCTGTAATGTACTGAGTGACGAGACGGGTTGAAGGCAACATGCTTTCTTAGGTGGTACATTACAAGAGAGGAAGCACGCGGGCCGCGTCCCGCTTATATACATTCCCCGGAAATGCCCCCCAGTCTGACCAGTCCAATCCTGGCCATTTAAGCTTCCCGCCACAGATCTTGGTGGGCGGGGCATCTAGCGAGCTACATCCGGGGACCAGTGGGTTTCCCCCTAGTCGCCTCTGTAGCGATCACCATGCGGTGCATTAGCTTTCGTCTCAAGACATAACACCTCCTGTCTGGATTAAAAAGCCACCTGGGTCTTCCCAGTAGTTTTCCCCTGAATCTCATTTAGGCTGCATATTTGCTGGCCATCTGAACACTCAGGCACAAATCATAAGTAGAAGAGCAGTGTGATCATGCCAAGATGTTTCCAGCATGTTCAAGGTTCCCCCCCCCCCCCAACTTTGCTTGGAGGATTGCTTGTGCACTTCTCTGCTTGAGCACACACACTGGGGGGCTTTAAAAAAAAAAACATAACAACCCTTTCCATGGTGGGTCTGTGGTTGAGGCGCACTAGCAGTGTGAATGGCCAACCACAGATCGCTGCCAGGATCCTGCCACTTCAATGGTGGCTGTCTGACCTCTGAAACAAGCCAAACTCAAGCGGGATTTCTGGCAATAAGATAATATCACATTAATTTCCCAGTGTGATAGCACCCTATGTCACGAAACCCAGGTACCATCAGAAGGTCCACCAGTGGGGGCAAAACTTCAAAAGCCCTCCCACTGTTGCCCCCCCAAGCACCAAGAATACAGACCATCACTACTCCAGAGATAGTGTTCCATCTATACCTTGTGGCTAATAGCTACTCTTCTCCATGTTTCCCCAGTCCCCTCGTGAAATTGTCAGTGCTTGTAGCAGTCGCCATTTCCTGTGGCTGTGAATTCTACTTGATAAAATGTCCAGAAGCATTCATTAAGAGCTCCTCAAAGTATGCATACTATTCACCACTAAAGACCATGGACAAATCTAGGATTAGAGGAAAGCATTTCTAAGTCAGAAGATACTCAGGGCTGGCTTAATACACTTTGCCACCCATATTACCCTTCTCACAGGTCACCCTCTGCCAATTCCAGGGTGGGTTGATGAGGTTCTCTGTAGTCTGTCTGGCTCCCAATCTTCAGCTAATGGCAAAGGGGTGACTTGCTATTCATTAATTCCTTCTGTGTGTTTATATACCACTTTTTTGTTCAGGCATTCAGCACAGGGCAGCACGCATACAACACTGGATATTGTCTTGTGCTACAACAATAATTCCTAATTGGGTAGGCTTGTCCAGAGAGCATAACCCATGTGTTATTTATTGGTGTAGTACAACTGGGCTTTTTTTTGTAGCAGGAACTCCTTTTTTGTAGCAGGAACTGCATATTAGGCCATACACCCCTGATGTAGCCAATACTCCTGGAGCTTACATCAGGGGTGTATGGCTTAATATGTACTATTAGTCCTGTACTAAGAGCTCTGCAAGCTCTTGGAGGATTGGCTACATCAGGGGGTGTGGCCTAATATGCAAAGGAGCTCCTGCTACAAATAGTTCTGAGTACAACATGTAATATCTAACCATGTGTGTATGTAGCTCAGTTTATGATTTCAAAACATTCTAAGGCAAAAAGAGAGAGAGGGAAGGAGGGAGAAGGAAGAAGAGGAGGAGGGAGAAGGAGAGGAAGGATCCTCAGCCATTTGTGGTCTCTCCAGGATCTGCCAGCATGGGCATCTTTGCACTTTTCAGTGACAGCCACAGGTCAGAAATATGGTCCTTTCCTACCACAGGTAAATGGTGCAGTGGCCAGCCTCCCAGCCACCCTGCAAGATGGGAAAATCAAACTCTCCAAGAATGATGGAATGCCCACCATTGAAACAGATTTTGGCCTCCAGGTGATGCACGACAATAACTTCACAGTCGTGCTGACCCTCCCGAGTAGCTACTATGGAGCCACCTGCGGACTCTGCGGGAATTTCAACAAAGAGAGAGATGATGACATGACTTATCCCAATGGCACTCAAGCCTCTTCCAATACAGACTGGGTCAGCAGTTGGGAAGTCCCGGACAGTGCCTGCTCAGCCTGTGACGAGAGCCAGGAGGAGCTGTACAGTCATGAAAAGTATTGCGGTGTGATCAGCAAAGTTTCAGGAGGACCCTTCAGAGACTGCCACTCCACAGTGAGCCCTTCTGAGTACTTCAAAGAATGCATCCTTGAAATGTGTTTAAACAAAGGGGACAAAGACACGCTGCAGCAAATGGTGGAGGCCTATGCCACTGCTTGCCAGGAAGCAGACATTACTGCAATTGACTGGAAAATGCTGTATAGCTGTGGAATGCTGCACCCTGTCCGCCAGATGAATGAGAGTCCCATCCCAGGTATTGTCCCTGGGATATTTATTAGCCAAGTAGTGAATGGAGAGGCTACAAACACTAGGATATGGTCAGTTGTGTTTGGGGTCTAAGGACAGGGAAAGAACAATTACACAGACTGCTGCAAAGGACCTTTTATAGAGAAGGCCAACATCTCATTGTGTAGAAGCCCAGTTTGCTTCTGTTTTGTTACTACATCTCATGAAAATGCACTGCTGATACTTAAATAAGAACCAGGGGAACATGTCTCCCTAAAGAAATGAGCCTATAGGGCAGGGGTGGGGAACCTCTGTCCCGAGGGCCATATGTGGCCCTCGAGGTCACTTGGTGTGGCCCTTGGGGATTGCTGGGCCGAACTGAGCCATGTGGCAGCCTCTCTAGGGCCTGGCTGGCCAGCGAGGATTGTGGAGCCCAGCTGCGCTGTGCAGCAGCCTCCCCAGGGCCAGGCAGGGATCACAGGGCTCAGATGTACTGTGCGGCAGCCTCCCTGGGATCTGGCCGGTCGGCCAGAATTGCTGCAGGACCTGGAAAAGTTACTGCCACAGTTCAGTTTGCTTATTTGATTATTTCAGATGGTGTGGCCTAATATGCTAATGAGTGTGTGACCTAATATGCTAATATTAGGGGATGTGGTCTAATATGCTACTGAGTTCCTGCTGGGCTTTTTCTACAAAAAAAGCCTTGGACCTATGCATTTGCCTAGGGCAGCAAGCTGGGTGTGTGTGTGCCAGATTAGGCTCTCCGCACATGTCTTCAAATAGAAAAACAATTATTTATATTAATTTTGCCGGCCTGAATTGTTCTTCCTTGGCGGAGCACTGTTTTTTTAAGTTGATAATTTTTTATGGCCCGCAAATGATGTTATAAATATTTATGTGGCCCTTGGCAGAAAAAAGGTTCCCTACCCCTGCCATAGGGGTACAATAAATTAATGTTCCCTCCTTTAGCTTTCCACATGTGATTCCAAGTTCTGCTTATCAGTCTATCACTACACCTCATAGCTGGCATGAATAGGCAAAATCCATGCATTGGGGCCAGTGACTGCCACCATTTAGGGCTCTGCATGTAGGGATGGGTATGAACCGGCTCACATTGTGATGAATTATGGCCAGTTCATGGTTCACAAAGCAACGTTCATGAACTGAAGAGCCGCCATGAACTTCCATGAATTTTAAGGCAGTTCATGAGGAGCAGAAAGCAGGGGTTTAAATGGTTCAGGGACATTTAAAGCCCTGCTTTCTTCCCTTTATATAAAAAAAACCCCACACACACAGCTGAGCAGTGAAGACTAGAAAACAGGGGTTTAAATGACTCAGAGCCATTTAAACCCCTGGTTTCTGCTCCCCACTGCTTTTCATGGGAGCAGAAAACAGGGATCATGAACCGATACGAACTGGTTCAGTTCGCAAACTAACCTGCCAATTTGTATTGGTTCGTGTGTGGCCACAAACCATGAACTGAACCACTCATGCCCATTGCTATCTGCATGCCTGTAAATATGTAAATAGATGGGAGACCACAAAGGAAGTCCAGGGTTGTTATGCAGAGACAGGCAATGGCAAACCACCTCTTTGTCTCTTGCCTTAAAAACGCTGTGGGGTTCACCTGAAGTCAGCGTCAATTTGATAGCACTTTCTACCAACGAAGCTGGGGCAACTCTTCCCCAGATTTGCAAAACAATCTCAGTGTGTGTGTGTGTATACTACACACACACACACACACACACACACACACACACATATATATATATATATATATATATATATATATATATAAACTAATTTTGAGGTAGCTCCTTCAAAAGTTAGTAGTGATGACTGACTATGGCAGACACCCCTCCCCTCAACATCAGATGGAGATTATCTGGTCATGAGTTAGAGGAGGAGGTGTCAAAGAAAGGCACTAAAAGAATTTCCAAAGCTGTTGAATTCTTTATTGTACAATCATAGGAGACAACAAAAGCTTAATGTTGGGGAAGAGGGGTCCTCTCCCAAGTACATTTATAGTCTTCCAGATAAGCATGCACAATTAGAACTTAAGCATATACATGCCTATTAATCTGTTTTTAGGCTTGATATTCTTGTTATTACCTTCTTTTTTAGGATCAACACTGACTTCTATCCAGAGACCAACAGGTATGGTGCTCTTGTGTCAAGGTCTAAATTCTGGTGGAAAAAAATAATGGAGTCATGTTTATATGAGATGAGGGACCTTGTATCCCATGGAAAAATTGATCCAAGGCAAGATTTAAGACTTCTGGTAGCAACATAGTTGTGTATAAACCTCCAGTCCAGAGTAGTCCTATGGCAAAACAAAACCCACTAGAATTTTTGAGTTTTCATATAGCAACATAATGGGAGTGAATCCTACTCCTATACTTCCACTCCACTAGGAAAAAAAAAATCTATTTTGATATGTATACCCCAATTTTCTTTTTATGTCTTCTTCTGATCTAAGGAAGCTTCCTCTAAATTAAATGGAAGAGCCACTTAAATTCGAGGAGAACTACTTGGAGGATTGTGAGAGTCACTCCATTGGGTATAAATTGTATTAATTCTACCTTTGTCTTTGGTGAAACCATTGCTGGATGGTGACTATACTTTCAAAGAAATAAAAAGAGGTGCTGTATAGAAACTTTAGAATCAAGGAAGCTAAGGATCCAGCAGAAAAGCTCACAGAAGGAGTTGGCTCACAGAAAACAGGGGATCTTTCCCCACCTCCTCCAAGCTGTTTGCTGTTTCCCGAGGGCCTCAGAAGCAAAAACGTTCTAAATAGTTGTAAGAATGGTAGGAGTCTAGGGGTGGTAATGTGTCATTCTGAATTGCTTCATGAGAAGGGCATCTTTTAAAAGTGTGGGTTCTCCATAAATGGGGAGGAAAAAAGGGAAGGCAGCAGAGCCAGAGGTGGTTTCATGCTATATTCTTTATTCAGGAAACAAGTCTCTGCAGGTCTACTCAGAAGTAAGTTCTGTTTTAGTCTATGGTGCGCTACAGCCTTCTTCACCAAAATGACTCTCTTGTAAAAAATATTTGCAATAGATCCAAGTAAGGTACTTTCTTTTGTCTTTAGGAACTTTGCTGTATCCTTATGGGACATCTCAAGGCGACAGCAAGAATGAGAAATCAGATGATGGAGCATCTGCAGGGATCACCATTTCTGTTCCTTTCACCTTCTATGGCAAGCCATACCGCACCCTCTATGTATGTAATATTGGGCCAGAATGAACTCCCCTCCCTAGGGCTGTCAAACCCCCGGGCCGGGTGGGAGTTCTCTCGCCTCAGAGATTCCCAACCCATCAGTCCGCATTGGGCTGGTGGGAGGATCCTCCCCCGATGTCGCTGGTGTGATGACATCACTCACAAGTGATGTCATTTGTGGTGGTGATGTCACATGCCTGCCATTTTAGGAGCTTCCAGGAAAACTCTATGGTCCCACGGGGGACTTGGCAATACTACCCCTCCCACTTCATGTTCCTTTCTCAAATCTTGATTTTGAGTAGGATTCACTCCCATTATCTTGCTATATGAGAGTTAGTTTGGTGTAGTGGTTGACTTTTATCTGGGGAAACCAGGTTTGATTCCCCACTCCTCCACTTGCAGCTGCTGGAGTGGCCTTGGGTTAGTCATAGCTCTCACAGAGCTGTCCTTGAAACGGCAGCTTCCGTGAGAGCTCTCTCAGCCCTACCTATCTCACAGGGTGTCTGTTGTGAGGAAGGAAGGTAAAGAAGATTGTAAACCACTCTGAGATTCAGAGTGAAAGATGGGGTATAAATCCAACATCTTCTTCTTATCTTCTTCTATAGCCTTTGAAAGAGGCAAGAAGGGATGTCATTTAGTTGAGTGGGATGACCAGGGTTTAACTGCACAGTGGTTTTCAAAAAGGCTACAACTTGCTTAATGAGTATGAGTAATAATCTTTACTCTTTTTTAAAAAAATAATTATACAAAAATGGAAACACAAAGTAACATCAAACATTTGAATAAAAGGAGTGCATGTTTGTATAAATTTATCTTGAGTCCAAGGTTTGGACTCATGTTCTCAGTCTTATATATTTGAAAGTTGTAACTGTTAGTCCCTCCCCCCACCCCTGTGAAGGAAGACAAAGGGAACCATAGCAGGGTTTCCTTCTCTCCTTGGGAAATGTTAGGAGATTTTGAGGGCAGCACCTGGGGGAGAATGAAATTGTGAGGGGAGGGGAAATGGTTAAGACCATAGAGACATGGCAAAATTCCAAGAACATCATTATAGTAGCCATTTCTGACCATTTTTTCTCCTACTCATCAATTTATTGGGAGGGGGGGCTGGCGCAAGGGTGGGGGATTACTCACCATGAGGGTTGGAAAAGGCAAGCATAACTACACTAGAAGTAACCGTGGAATACTCAGCTGTTTGCCCTCAGTCCATATGAATAAAGTCAGGAGGCTAAATCACACCTTCTCTGCAAACATTTTGGTTTTGTCTAGGTGAGTAGCCGTATTGGTCTGAAGCAATAGCACAAAGTTAGAGTCCAATGGCACCTTTAAGACCAACCGTTTTATTCAGGGCATGAGCTTTCATTTGCACACACACCTCAGACAGAATGGAATGGAAACAGAAATAATCTTACATATAGAAGGTGGGCAGTAAATTAGCATACAAAATAATGAAGATGTTTTTTTAACAGATTGAAAGAATAATAAGCTTAGTTAAATGGTTATCACCTGTTAGGGTTCAACTGGCGGGAGGAGACAACATCACAAGTCCATAAATATGTCAGAATTGGAGATTGACTACCTACCTTCTATGTGTAAGATTGTTATTTCTGTTTCCATTCTGTCTGAGGAAGTGTGCATGCACATGAAAACTCTCACTCTGTTGGTCTTAAAGGTGCCATTGAGCTCCGACTTCGTTCTATTTTGGTTTTGTAACCACTCTGCCACCCCTCTGAGACTCCCAGTGAGCTTTTGCTTAGCAAGATGCTGACATCCCAGAGTGAAGTGCCAGTTTGAAATTGTTTTGGAGACTTTTTTGTCCCATTTATCCATTGGAAATTCTGAAGGAAAACAGAAACATTGTTGCAGAACCGTTTAGAGCACTGTACCTGAAGGGATAGTATTACATCTGGCAAGAGTAAATGCTCTACGCAATTGTGGAACATGGAGAGTTGATAGATAAGAAGGCAGAAGACCAATAATTGGGAAAGGGAAGGGGACTCTTGTCTCTCTATGACATTATATTCCATAGAAGTCCTTCCCCTCCCCTCCCCAAGCCCCACCCCCTTCAGGTTCCACTGCCTAAATCTCTAGGTATCTCCCAACACAGAGTTGGCAACACTAGGCTCCAGGCAGAGGCTGTAGTGGGTGGTTTGTTGTTTATAACCATAGGGGGAATCTGACAGCTTCAGTCTCATATGCTTGCCTTTTTTTAATGACACTTCTTCCTTACATAGCTGATTTGTAATTCTTCTAATGAACTATTTACCTGCCACTAACACCATTTTCCTATTCCTCTGACCCCTACAGGTAAACAACAATGGTGTGGTCTCATTTGGTGTGAGAGTCTCACAGTTCACACCTAACCCTTTCCCACTGGATGGTGGGTCACCCTTTGTGGCTCCATACTGGGGTGATGTTGACAATGTGAAAGGTGGGGATATTTTCTGGAGGCAATCTCAGGATCCCAGCTTGCTTAGGTGGTGCACTGAAGACATCAATCGGTACTTTCCTGGGATCCCATTCGCTGCTGCCTGGGCCTTTGTCGCTACCTGGGACCGTGTGGCCTATTATGGGTCTACTTCAAGCAAGGTAGTCCTCTTCTTGACTGGTATCATGTGTTATGCTACAAATGTCCTTCCAGATGTATGGCAGCTATTGACCTATAAACAGGGGTGGAATTCTAGCAGGAGCTCCTTTGCATATTAGGCCACACACCCCTGGTGTGGCCATAGTGTTCCCAAGTCCCCCGCAGCCTCTGATGGGGGGACTTTTTTTTGCATGATGTTGTCACCCAAAGTGACATTATCGCGCCGGTGATGTCACTCGCCAGGCGCTGTGGCCGTTTCCAGGAAAGCTCTACCATAGAGTTTTCCCTCCTAAGACTGTGCCATAGAGTTTTCCCTCCTAAATCGCTAGAGCATCCAGGAAAAACATAGAATTTTCCTGGAAGTGCCTAGAGCAGCCAGCGAGCAACATCGCCAGCATGATGACATCACTTCCAGGCGATGTCATCGCCAGTGGTGGACTGGGTCTAAAAATACGGGTTGCCAGGAGACAAAGAACTTCTTTAAATTGGAACTTCTATTATATTTTCAAGTGACTAAAAGGTCATAACATTTAGAACATATTGTTTAAGGGGGCCCACTTTATCAGGGGCCCACAGGGCCCACTCGCCATTGGGCAACCTGACACCCTGGCCAGTCCGCCACTCGTCATCGCGCGGTGACATCGGGGAAGGTACCCCCTGCCAGCCCAATGTGGGCCGGCGGGTTGGGAACCTCCAGGGTGGGAGAACCCCGCTCAGCCCGGGGGCTTGGCAGTCCTATGTAGCCAATCCTCCAAGAGCTTACAAGACTCTTTTCTGTAAACTTTTGGAGAACTGGCTACACCAGGGGTGTGTGGCCTAATATGCAGAGGAGCTGCTGCCAGAATTCCACCCCTGCCTATAAGCAACTCCCTTGAGAAAGTTGAAATGGGACTTCCGGTGTAATGGCGTGGTGTCGCTAAGCATTTTCCCGAGCTCCGGGAGAAGCTTGGATTTGCTGAGCATTCGGGGGGGCTTTCGTTTTGAAAGTACCCCCTAAAGAAGCGTCGGAAGACGCCTCGCAGTTTGGGACACTATTTGGAGACTGGATGGGTGGCGGAGGCTCCCTACTCAGATCCAATGAGCCCCTGAAGCCGATGCCCAGCAACACTCTGGTGCTTAACCGGGCCACCGGACAAGGGAGCAGACGGAGATAACATTCTTATCCGCTGCATGAAACAACAAGAAGAAACATAATTATACCTTCCAAGTGGATCCATCAAAGTTTGGGATTTATGTGTATGTCGCGGAGTGAATGTTCTGTCGGAGAGACGCAGAACGGAGGAAAAGAAAACGAAGAACATAGAGGGAAGGAGAAGCGGAGAGAAGCGGGACGGAAAGGTAACTGAGACTGATTGATGCCTAGAACTATTGATTGCTAGAACTATAGTATAAAGAATAGGAGAAGAAGATTGGAATCTAAAGCCAAGAATAAGGTGGGAGAGTTGAGACAGAACCGGCCGGGCAGAGAAACGGATGACGGACGACAGACGGCGGACAGCAGCGGTGGCGGCGGCGGAGGTTGTATCCGGGAAAGAAGAGATGGCTTGATGGACTGAGTAAGTAGACTGATGGATTGAGCAAGTAGGCTGATGGACTGAGCAAGTAGTTGAATCGAGAAGGTGGTTTGAAGTATTTAAGGGAAAGATACTGAAGGTGGAAGGAGGGAGAAACAGGAAAAGATAGAAGGGAAAGAGGAGAGCTACGAAAGGCGCGGTGCGGATTACAGTTTAATGGCGGCTGTGCTGTAGTCGAAAGTGAAACCATGAGGCGGGGAGAGAATGGCGTCCGCTATTGAAAATAATACTATATAGGACTTGATGAGCTTTTTTACTAGACAGAAGGCAAACGGAATTCAAGGAATAGAACTCAAAAAATCATATATCTGATAAAGAGTGGTGAGACGGTTCTTAGCAACGTTTCGTTGCGGCTGTCTCCCCACTGAAGATGGGCTTTTAAGCGCTTCTGGAGCTGATTGGAATACTGCAATAAATGGCGTGGTCATAGACAGTGAACATATAGAGTATTATAGACGGGAAGAAGAATAGAAGAACAGAAGAATAGAAGAAAGATAAAGAGACTATACTGGACATATAGGAACAATTGAAATAAACTGGAAAAGGGGAACAGAACAGGAGATAAATTACAGAGGAGATAATTATCTAGACTCAAGAGAACTGCACTGCAGAGAGCTGGAGGACAGAAAACTGAATTGAATTCTACTGGAGGATAAAGAACTGAACTGTACACTTTTGTTAATAGTTTAATGACTTACTGGTAAGAAAATTACTTTGTTGTGGTTGGAACAGAAATAGAAATTAACTGTTTAAAGGTGAGCTTGGTATTAGGAATTAAGGTAACTGTATATTATAAAGAAATAGAACTTAAATTAAGGTATTTAATGAATAGTAATGAATGCAATTTGATTTAATGATTAGTAATGAAGGCTATTTGATTCCTGTGTGGAATGAATTGAATTGATTTTATGTATTGGTTGAACTGAAGTGAACTGTAACTGATTACTGAATGAATTGAATTGTTGTTGATTATAGAAGGCTAGAACAAAGTAATTATATTAAATTATTTAATAGAAGGAACCCCCTGGGTAAGGGGATTGTGAATTGTAAAAGGAAGAAGTTTAAAAATAACACTAATTAATTAATTTAGAATTAAAGAAAGATTTTGGGGGGTAGATATGGGGCCAAAAAAACTTGGACAAGGTACCCCCCCACCCACGTCTGGGGGAGGGGGAAAACCAGTGCCAGAGGGAACAAATCAAGATGCCATTGAAAAGTTACAACACATGGTGATGGAGGGCTTCAAACAAAATCAAGAAGCGCTAGAGACGATGAAAGCTGATCTATTGGGGCAGATAATAAAAACTAACAAGCAGGTGGAAGAATTTCAGAAACAATTATTGGGGAACACTCAACAGGTCCACAGCTTGACCGCCAAAGTAGATAAGATAGAGGAAAAGGAAAAAGAGATATCCAACAGAACTCGTGACAATGCAGCAAGCTTGGCCCAATTAGAGGAAAGGGTAATAAGGCTAGAAATGGAGAAAGCAGCTTATATATTACGCTTTCAAAATATACCAGAAGAAAAGAATGAAAATATAATGGAGAAAGTAATAGAAATGTTGTCTTCTGAAGATGTAGAATGTTTGGAGGGAGGTAGTAGAGAAATTGAATGGGCTAAGAGGGTCTCATCAAACTATATACGACAGCACAACCTGGCAAGAGAAGTTCAAGTCAAATTTGTTCATTTGGCAACATGTGAGAAAATTCAAAGAAAAGCTAAAGAACAGGAATTGAGGTGGAAAGACGTTAAGATTAAGGTTTTGAAAGAAGTGCCCTGGGAAGTTCGACAACGAAGAGTGAAATATCGGAAATTGTCATCATGGTTGATCAGTCACTCGATACAATTCAGATGGTTAGTTCCAGAAGGATTACTTTTTACATATCAATCAAGAAGATATAATATAAACTCGATGGAAAAAGTAGAAGAATTCTGGGAACAACATATTGAGAGAAGCACCCAAGAGTCGGAAACGGACGACGAACAAGAAGAAGAAGGCAGTCAGAGTAACTCAGAAGAAAGAGCTTCGCAGAGGCCGCAGAGAGAAAGAATCAAGGCAAAGATTAAAACCAAAAAAACCCAGAAATTAATACCGGATAGTATAGATCGGATAAAATGAGTGCTAAGCCTGGTCTGCAAATAATATCAGTTAACGTTAATGGCTTAAATGACCCAGGAAAAAGGAGAAGAACTTTTCAGCAACTGAGGAAGTCTTCCTCCTCAATAATCCGTTTACAGGAGACACATATTCAAGAAAAGGACATAAAATATCTGAAAAATGGAAAACTAGGGGTTCTCTACCATTCATCTGATCTAAAGAAGAAAAAGAGAGGGGTAGCTATTTACGTATCCAGATCCATTCACTCCAACTGTCTTTATACGGATAAAAAAGGAAGAGTGGTGATAATAGAGATAGAGCTTAATGGTAATAAAGTGATATTAGCCAATATTTATGCTCCTAATGAGAACTTGGAAAAATTTTACCAGGCTCTACACAGAAAATTGACAGAATTTAATCCGAAGAATTGCTGCATTATAGGTGACTACAATGCGGTTTTTGATACAGAAAAGGACAAAAAAATTGAAGAACAAAAGAAAAGAAAGCTGCGGAATACCTTGCCAAGAGCTTTCTTAAAATTAGCGGATGAACTAAACCTAATAGATGCGTGGAGAACCAAGAACCCAACAACCAATGACTACACGTTTTACTCATTTGTGCATAAGTCCTGGTCGAGGATAGATATGTGTTGGCTATCGGCAGACTTAGTGTTACGTCTTCAACAGGCAGAAATTTTACCCAGAACCTATGCTGATCACAACCCGATCCAGATTAAACTGTTAGAAACAGCAAAAAGCTTTCGTTGGACCCTCAATTTACAGATCTTGAAAGAGAACAAATTTTTGGAAATAGCCAAGAAGGAAACTAAAGAATTCTTTCAAAATAATCTAATCAAAGACACTAGCATGGACATTATATGGGACGCCTTCAAAGCCTTTTTCCGGGGTATTGCAATAAGATATACTGCGGAAAGAAAAAAGGAGCGACTGAAATCCTATAAAGATCTGACCCTCAAATTAGGAGATCAAGAAAAACAGCAAAAGAAAAGAAACACAGAAGAGATAAGATTGAAGATTGCTGCTATTCAACATCAGATTAATTTATTATTAATGGAAGAAGTGGAAAAACAGCTGAAATGGATGAAACAAACCCACTTTGAAAATGCAAATAAAACCAGTAGATGGCTGGCATACAAATTAAAGAAGGAAAGAAATAAGAAAATCATAAAGCTACTTAGAGATGAAGAAGGAAAGGAGATAACGCAAACTGACGAGATGAAAACAATAATTCAAAATTTTTACCAAAAATTATATAAAGGTCAAAATATAGATAAACAGAGGCAAGATGATTATCTGATCAAGACTAAGATGAAGCAGTTATCCAAAGAACAAAAAGAAAAATTAGAAAAACCAATTACTATGCATGAGATCGTGGAGGCGATAAACCAGCAAAAACCAAATAAAGCACCAGGTCCAGATGGACTACCAAGTGAATTCTA
Organism: Heteronotia binoei; assembly: GCF_032191835.1. Classification (NCBI taxonomy): domain Eukaryota; kingdom Metazoa; phylum Chordata; class Lepidosauria; order Squamata; family Gekkonidae; genus Heteronotia; species Heteronotia binoei. The sequence goes on from NC_083239.1 coordinate 32,572,315, forward strand.
CAAGGCGTGTGGAGAAGAACTTCTTATTTCGTACAAAAACGTAATTGAGGATATATAAAAGAATCACAGAATACCAGCATCTTGGAAGGAGGCGTTGATCTCGTTGATACATAAAGAAGATACAGATCCAGCAGAAGTGAGAAATTACAGACCTATCTCTTTGTTGAATACCGATTATAAGATTTTTGCCAGTGTGCTGGCTAATAGACTTAAGAAGGTTATAGGAACTATTGTCCATGAAGACCAGACAGGTTTTATACCAGGTAGACAAATGAGACAAAATCTAAGATTTTTACTAAACGCTATTGAATTTTATAAAGAACATCCAGAGAAACAGGTAGCGTTTATCTTCGTCGACGCAGAGAAAGCCTTCGATAATGTGAATTGGAAATTTATCATGAATTCATTAAAGGCTGTGGGCTGCGGAGAAAATTTTTGCAACTTAGTGGAAACCATCTATACTGAACAAAAGGCAAGAATCAATTTTAACAACATTAAATCGGATATGATTGAAATGGCACAAGGAACAAGACAAGGGTGCCCGTTATCCCCTCTTTTGTTTGCTTTAACTTTAGAGCCATTACTGCAAAAAATAAGAGACGAAGACAGGATAAGAGGCATAAAAATCAAGGGAGAGGAGTTGAAGATTCAAGCATTCGCAGATGATATGCTATGTGTGCTGGAAGATCCCAATACTTCTATTGCATATTTGAAAGAAACGTTTAAACAATATGGGCAAGTAGCGGGACTTAAGATTAATGCCCAGAAAACAAAATTTTTTACTAAAAATATGAATAATGAACAAATTAGCCAATTTGAAACAAAGTCGGAATTTATACAAGGAAAAAAAGTAAGATATTTAGGAATCCAAATGACCAAAGATTTGAAAGATTTATACCGAAATAATTATGAGAAACTAGTGAAAGAGATACAACAAGATTTATACAGATGGAAAGACTTACAAATTTCACTCCTGGGCAGGATAGCCACTATTAAAATGAATGTGCTGCCAAGAATATTATTCCTCTTTCAAATGATTCCCATTTTGCTCCCAAAGTCATTTTTTCAGCGGGTCAACAAAATAATTTTACAGTTTATTTGGCAGAACAAAAAACCTAGAATTAGACTTAAGGTACTTCAAGATAGCAAACTTAGAGGCGGATTTACTTTGCCAGAATGGAACCTCTATCATATGGCTAGTCGAATAGTCTGGTTAGTAGATTGGTTCACTTTGAAAAATAAAAGAATATTAGCATTAGAAGGGGCAGGTCTGGAGAAAGGATGGCACGGCTACCTTTGGTACCAAAGTCCCCCACAAAATAGCTCCTTCTGGAGACATGAGATCAGAAGATCCCTTTATAGAGTATGGTTAGAAATTAGAAAGTTCTATTCTTATACCCCATTATGGCTATCACCGATAGAGGCTTCTACCCACCCGAATCTCTACACTTGGAATAATTCATGCTACCAAAATCTATTAGATGGACAAAATAACCTCCGAGAAGAAGAAATGGACAATTTGGATTGGTGGCTGAAATGTCAAATAAAATCAAGATATCAAAAAGATAAAGAAATAGGCTTTTCTAGAAAATTAAATGACCTTGACCAAATTATTCAAATAGACCAGAAATTAATCTCTAAAATTTACGAGTGGCTGCTCAGGGAAAAAATGCAAGGAGAGGTGGTGAAAGAATCCTGGGTTAAATGGTTGAGGGACTTCGGTTTCAGCATATCTTTAGATGACTGGGAGAAAATATGGAGACGGAACATAAAATTGATCAAACCAGCTTTGTATAAAGAAAATCTTTATAAAATGATCTATCGCTGGTACCTGACGCCGGAACGATTAGCTAAAGCGTATCCCAGTTACTCTGACAAGTGTTGGAAATGTAAAAAGGCTAAAGGGTCAATTTTCCACATATGGTGGAAATGTGAACATGCCAAAAAGTATTGGTCTTTAATTAGCATTTGGACCCAGAAGATTGTGAAAATTAGACTTAGACACTCCCCAGAGCTTTATCTCTTAAATGTTTGCAGGGAAAATCTCCCACCTGAAACAACTAAGGTGTTAATGTATATTGTAACAGTTGCAAGAATATTATATGCAAAATACTGGAAGCTACCAAAAATACCTTCCAGGGAAGAATATATTGTTCAGCTTACAGAAGCTGCGGAACTTGATTTAATGACCACAAGGTTACGTGATGGAAATATACAAAAATGTAAAGAGAGTTGGGAACCGATATATAGTTGGGTAAAAAGTAAAGGTATATTGTTGGAATAAGAGGGAAGTAAAATATTAATCTCTGGTCACTCCCGGTATGTTTGGGAGGATGTCTGGGAGGTGGAGGGGGATTGAAAGTGTTGAGACGATTGTGAGATATATGTATGTGTATATAAATGTGTATTGTATGTCTATATGTCTTTGTCTTTATAAGGTGGATTAATTCAATAAAAAATTTAAACTACAAAAAAAAAAAAAAAAAAGAGAAAGTTGAAATGACCCCATCACCTGGGAAGAGGCTTAGATTGTGGGTCTTTCTTATGGAAATGATATACCAGAAAAGGTAATGATTCCATAGGTCCAAATGCACATGGCTATGCTTCAGGTTTGCCAGGTTCTACTTCATCACTGGTGGGGGGTTTGGGGGGCCATTCCTGAAGGGGGTGGAATGTCCCTGGTGTGATGATGTCATACATAAGTGTCATAATCACGTTGGAAACGTGACCCCTTGCAAGGCACCAGTGGCACCCACTTGCAAAAACCAGTTAACATTAAATGGTTTTTTGCAAGCAGGCTCTGTGCAACATCCAAGGAGGCTTTAAATCCAAAATAAGTTTTCTCCCAAGTCGTGAAAATCAAAAGCATGCAACAGCTTTGAGAATGCAACAGTGCCAAGCTTCACTGCTCAGAAGATGTGGGTGGCAGGGTGTGTGTGCTTCTCTCCCTCTTTTCTTCTTCTTCCTCTTCGCTTTCCTCTCATCTGACCAGGCTAGGAAAGACAAGTCTCAGGTGCCTCCAACATTACCCAGTCCTGGTTGAAGAAAAGCCACTTCCTTCCCCTTGATTGTGAGCAATGAGAAGCAGTGGGGCCACAATGCATTGTGGCTCGGCGTGGCCTCCTCCTCCTCTACATCTTGCCTTCCCAGAAACAGATGCTTGGAAGCCACCACCACCAGCCCTTCTTGCTAGGCTAGCCTTGGATGCTGTCACAGTCCCATGCCACCTCGGAGGGAAGGCCAGCTACAAGTCCCCCTTCTCCACTCCATTGCCGTCTGCCGTTTATTCCTCCCTCTTCCTTTCCCTTCTCTCCCTCCCTCCCCCCCATACATACAGAGTGCCTTCCCTTTAATTTGTTGGGATTTTTTTTTTTGTAAGCTGGGGCTGCTTGCACCTGAACTCCAAGTGAAGAGTTCAGGCATTGGGCCAGCAGCCACCCCACTCCCTCCAGTTTGGTATAGTGGTTAAGTGTGCAGACTCTTACCTGGGAGAACCAGGTTTGATTCCCCACTCCTCCACTTGCACCTGCTGGAATGACCTTGGAGAGTTGTCCTTGAAAGGGCAGCTTCTGCGAGAGCTCTCTCAGCCCCATCCACCTCGCAGGGTGTCTGTTCTGGGGGGTGGGGAGATAAAGGAGATTGTGAGTCACTCTGAGACTCTGAGATTCGGAGTGGAGAGCAGGATATGAATCCAGTATCCTCTTCTTCTTCTCCCCTCCTGCACAATTTAAAGAGCCCTCCAACTGATCAGAATCTTGCATGAGGAAACACAGAGGGGTGGCTGCCAAGTGGCTGCCAGTCGTTGCTGTTGTGGGCAGGGCTTCACCCAGCAGCCCGCTGACTGGCAGCTGGCAGGAGCCCCTGAAATTAGGGGATCCTGTAACTAGGGACTGGAAGAGCTACCACTTTTGCTTGCCTTACTGAATTTTAAAATGTTCCCTTAGGCTAACGGGGCCATGGCCTGGGTGGTCCAAGCTAGCTTGAGCTTGGAAGCTAATTAGGCTTGACCCTGGTTATTACTTGGATGGGAGAACTCCAAGGAAGTCCAGGGTTGCTCTGTAGGGGCAAGCAATGGCAAACCAGCTTTCTCACCTTGAAAATTCTACAAGGTCACCACCAGCCATTTGTGGTTTGATGACACTTTCCACCACCAAGCCTAACGGGAAGCTCTTCTGGATGTAGCTCCTACATAGCCAGGAAAATGTTTATATGGCACCTGCAGAATCTCTAGTACACTATTTGTTTGATTCCCATCTTTAGGTTCACAAAATACTAACATACAATTTAGACTCAGGCTCCTTCCATCCCCTCCAACAATGCACCATTACTCTGGACCAACAGAAGCACAGCTCCAGGGGTTTTTTAAGTTCCAGATGTTATTAACCAGACCTTCTCCTGGTGGAGAAGGCCCTCCTTCCCTCTCACCTCCCATCATGCCTCTCACCTAGGGTTGCCAAGTCCTCCCCAGCCTCTGGCAGGGGACTTGTTTTGCATGCACAAATTGTACCATAGAGTTTTCCTGGAAACGCCTAGAGCAGCCGACATGCAACACTGCCAGCACGATGACATCACTCACGGGTGATGTCATCACACCGGCGACATTGGGGGGAAGGTTCCCCCCGCTGGCCCAGTGTGGGCCAGCGGGTTGGGAACCTCCCGGATGGGAGAACCCCCGCCCAGACTGGGGGCATGGCAGCCCTACTCCCACCTGCTTGGGCGTCCTTTCCCTGCCTGCTTAAAAAACCTCCCACCAGCCATGCTCACAGCCCCCTGCACAGCCCACAGCCTGTTTAGCAGCAGTGGGTCCTCCCAGAAGCTCTGGGCCCTCACAGATGCCCTTTCTCCAAGTATGCTGACATTGGACCTGATTAGCAAAATGGAACCTGGTCACCTCCCTCATCTTGCTGCAGCTCAAAGGGCTCCATGAAAATGTAGCAGCTGGGGCAAGAGGGCCCTCAGAAACTACATTTGAGATAACTCTGCAGTGGAAAGAGGAATTCAGCAAAAATCCCCTTGCTTCTATTAGGGATAATCTACCACTGAATCCAATGCACTGAGAAAATGTCAACTTGCGTGATTCTTCCCTATTTTGTATCCCATCAAAGGCTGTTAAGAACATAAAAAGAGCCCTGCTGGATCATCTTGTCTAGCATCCTGTTTTATACAATATCTATGCTTTTGGCCACTACATCTTCTGGCAGTGTTTTTTATATATTAGTCACTCCTTGGATAAAGAAGTATTTCCTCTTTCAATCCTGACTATTGAGGCAATAACAGATTAAAATGTGACTCTTGTTCTCTCTATTCCCTTCTTGCTGTAGGTCAACACCTTCCAGGCTGTTTTGATCACCAACAGGCGAATGTCCTTCATCATGTTGAATTATGCTGGCATCCAGTGGACCACGGGGACAGCAAGTGGTGGGAATGAAGCCACAGGCCTCGGAGGAACCCCAGCACAGGTACTTCTTCTGGATAGTAGACAACTTGGAAAGCAGGGACAAGCAGTAACTAAGTCACACATCTTCCTTCAGAGAAATATCAAAATTCCAGTTATAAAAAACCTTTGCGCAGTGAGCAGGGCTTTTTTTTGTAGAAAAAGTCCAGCAGGAATTCATCTGCATATTAGGCCACACCCCTGATGTCACCATTGTTTCACACAGGGCTTTCTGTAGAAAAAGCCCAGAAGGAACTCAGTTGCATATTAGACCACACCCCTGATGTCAAACCAGCCGGAACTGCATTCCTGCTAAAAAAAAGCAAACCCTGGCAGTGGGTAGCTATAGGGCCACTTCATCCTAATAACCAGAAGGTGACACGTGATCCTGTTCTGCTGCTGAAGCCAAACAGGTCTGGTTCTACCACGACAGGACAATCAATGTGTAAATTTCCTTCATAGGATAACCAAGAGAAGATTTTTCAGTGTATATAAACACCTGTGCAGCATAAACAGCTCCGTCCAGAAGAGTTCCTATCCTATAGGAATGGATAATAACATGAGTTTTCCCTTTCGTTTCCTCCCACAGGCTGGATTTGACAGTGGAGACAAAACCAATTACTATACCATCCCTTCTTCCCGAACCCCTGATATCATCAATATCGGGAGGACCACCAATGTGGGGGTGCCCGGGCGTTGGGTGTTCCAAGTGGATAGATCTGTGGTTCCAGCCTCCGCAGAGAGAGTTGAATGTCCACTGTGAGTACATGAAACACCAAGCCAGTTCTCCCCACTGATCCGTGAGTCTCAAATTCATTGAGCCTTGAAATTTTGAGAACACTGAAAAGGCCCATCACAAAATGTCTGCCATAGCGGGCCAGAGCCAGTTACAAAATGTCGGAAGGCTCCAAGCCAAGCTTTCTCCTGTGAACTATTTCTTAGTGGCTGCTCCCTGCTGACCAAAGGGAATGCCTCTTTTGCTCTTCTGAAACATCCCTACTCCAATTAGGCAGAGGAAAGCCAGGATTGACTCTTTGCTTGTAGAAGAGACACTTTAAGGGAGAAGCAAATGGCTGCCATGAAACACAATGGAGGGTGCGATGGCACCCTCAAGCACCATGGGCAATTCATATGCCCACTGAATGTTGGAGCTGTAATTTTCCTGTTTTGCATAGGGGCCCATTTCCCTGTCTCCATTTTTTTTTTGTATTTGTGTGTGTGTTTGTGTGTGAGTGTGTGTGTGTGTGCGCACGCGTGCCTGGAAGTCATGGCGACCTCTGGTGACTGAGCCCTACTGGGGGCCAGGAGGATATTCAGAGAGATGACTGAATAAAGCCTCCCCCTGCCTCTGGCTCTGGTATTCCAAGAAGATTTCCCATCCAAGGGCTTGCCAGAGTTGACCATGCTTAGCTTCTGAGATCAGACAAGATTAGGCTTGCCTGGTCTATCTAGGCCAGGGCTTTCTGCTCCCCATTCTGGATGATTTAGTCTAGCTTTACCATTCATGGGGAGGAATGGTTTGGGTGCAGGTTCCTAGAGTTCCATGGTTCTTCCGGTCCATGGCTCTCAAACACACGTTTACTGTGAGAACGCAGAGGTCTGCCTTTAACAACAAGCTTTTTTCTAGTTGCCTGTGGTGGAACAGATATACATGCAGGGCTGAAGCCAGGATTTCAAATTTGGTGGGGCTAATAGCCATGATTTTGCTGGGGGGGGGGGGGGGAGAAGGACCATGGGTCAACATACCAAAACCTGGGGGCCAGGGAGCTTGAGACAATACTCCAAAACTTCTGAGATGGGGCTGGCAGCCTCTTCCTCCCTACCCCCTGGCCCTGCGCACCTGCCTGCCTGGTGCCGGATGAATCCATTGTGCGCAAAGAGAGTAGCTGAGCCAAGGTTTCAGCATGCACACAACCCTCCCTCTCTCTCCCTTCCTCCAATGATGCAAGGCTGGGCTTAGACAGACAGCTTCAAGGGTCCCGCAAACACCAGCAGCCTCTTCGCCCCTCTCCGTCTAGCCCCAGCCCTGCGTTTCCTTCTCCAGTAGGGGGCAGCAGTGAGGATGCCTTCCACTTTCCCTCCTTTGCCTGCCCACAGTGCCCAGTGGAGAGGTGATTCCTCACCAGTAGCATCCCCCCCACCCCCCAGTGCATGCACACTAATTCCTTGGATTAGCAGTGCGCTGTTCAGCATATCTCCCTGGCAAAGGGGCTGCTATGAGCAAACTTGCCTCCCCGTTTCTTCCCCTGCCTGCCTGCTCGCTGGCACTGCCGCCGCTTAGAACAGACAGGCACTGCAAACGGGGAAACAGTCAGCTGGAATAGCAGCAGGCACCATGCACGGCTGAAGCCAGAGTGGCCAAGCAGTACAACATGCTTTTTCACCTTGGGACTCGGGCATGGGCAAGACTTGCTCGCTGTGCCACTTCACTGACAACAAGTTGCACTCTTCGCATATCTCCACCCTCGGTACTGCTGGAGTGAAGTGGAGAGGGGGAAGACGAAGAGTTCGGAGGGTCAAGAGGACTCACTTATGACTGGGAGGCTGCCTAGGATGTTGTTGTTCTTTGTGCACTTCCTGCAGTGCCGGATTAAACCCTATGGAGACCCCTAGGCAGTCAAAATCTCAGGGGCCCGCTTGCAAATTAACTCAGAGTCGGAGCACCCACCCTGCCATCTGCTGCCTCCGCTGCAGCCTGCAGGCACTTCCCCAAAAGCCCCTTTGACAAAGTTTCAGGGAAGAGGCAGAGAAGCAAACTTGGCAACGACGCCAGCAGGCAAGTTGGGCAAAGAATGGCTTAGTGGCCGGCTGCATGTGCAGGCTGGGAGAGCTCTAAGCAGGGGGGAAACCGGGAAGGGGGGGAGCCTAATTGTTAATAAAGGTAAAGGTAGTCCCCTGTGCAAGCACCAGTCATTTCGCACTCTGGGGTGATGTTGCTTTCACAATGTTTTCACGGCAGACTTTTTATGGGGTGGCTTGCCATTGCCTTCCCAAGTCATTTGCACTTTCCCCCCAGCAAGCTGGGTACTCATTTTACCAACCTCGGAAGGATGGAAGGCTGAGTCAACCTCGAGCCAACTACCTGAACCCAACTTCCGCCAGGATTGAACTCAGGTTGTGAGCAGAGCTTAGGACTGCAGTACTGCAGCTTTACCACTCTGTGCCACGGGGCTCCTTCTAATTGTTAATTCTTGGCCTAATTGTTAATCCTGCCCTGACTTCCTGCTGCAGCGGGAGAAGGCCAAGGAAGGTGGGGCCAGAAAGGTTACAGAGGGGTCTGATTGGTGGACCTGGACCACCACCCCCCGGGCCCCACTGTAACTATGGGCCTGTATACACTTACACAGCAACAAAACAGGGATGCTTTTGGAAACACAAGAGTGTTTGTTTGAATTCCAAGTATATAATAAACAGCATAGGTCTGAGGGTTTGGGAGCTATTATTGCCCAAGGAAGTGAAGATGCAATCTCCATTCAAGTGCAAAACATCGCTATTTCCTTTCTTTAGGTGAAAGCTTCAGAAAATGCGAGGACATCCACTTCATCCATCTGCTTCCAATCAGGATGTAGTCAAGCAGTCCTTGTGGTGATGCCTCTGCTATCCGTACTGAAAGTCTTCAAGAGCCATAGTGGATTATATTGTCATAATAAACTATTGAACTTGCAATCTTGTTTGGCCTTATCCATTAGCTGGGCCATGGAAACTGAGCATATTTTTTTGATGATGGCAACATGTATATGATTGTTAGTGAGCCTGTGGAGGTTAATTTATATAAGGCATCATAGAATCACAGAGTTGGAAGGGCCTACACGGGCCATCTAGTCCAATCCTCTACTCAATGCTTTGTATTCTTGGTGCTTGGGAGGAGCAAATTGTGAGGACTTCTAGTGTCCTGGCCCCACTGATGGACCTCCTGATGGCACCTGGGTTTTTTTGGCCACTGTGTGACACAGAGTGTTGGACTGGATGGGCCATTGTTCTGATCCAACATGGCTTCTCATATGTTCTTATCAGTCTAGAAGAGCTTCCCTGACAAGTGTTTGTACAGCCACTGCTTAAAGACTGCCATTAAGAGGGAGCTCACATTGGTAGCTGATTCCACCATTGAACAACTCTTACTGTAAAGAAATGTTCCTAATATCCAGCCAGTACTTTCTCACCCATAATTTAAGTCCACTATTGCAAGTCCTAGCCTCTGCTGCCAACAGAAACAGCTCCCTGCCCGTCTTCAGATATTGATATTTTTCCAAATTGCTTGGTGGGAATCAGACAACTTCAGACTTGGAAAGCAATGTACAGAATACTGGGCAGATGAATGATCATTTGAATGTTCAACCTCTTTCTGCTCAGGGTTACTGATACTCACATGGAATCCTGTAAGCGTTCACAGATCTCTAAATTGGAACGTGTAGGTGGGAGATAAAACTTTTCCGCATTCCAGTGCAAATACACAAGAAAATCATGCACAAATAAGAATTTTTTTTGGGGGGGGGCAGTGTCTCTACAACACTTTATTCCTTCTACTCCACTCAGCCTGCACTGCCACCCACTCAGCCACAGATCACACTTCACTGTTATGAAATTCAGCATTTTGGGAAGGGGAGGCAGTAGTTAGATTTGCAGGAGCCGGAATCTCAGCACACCACAAGCCTTCTACCATATCAGACTGCAGATCTATCAAGGCGATTTGTCAGGCACCAAAGTCAATGGGGGAAGGTATCGGAAACAAATCTTCTGTTATTATATTTTCTGTCAGTCATATTCTGAAATCAGAGGGGGCTTTCTTGGGGGTGGGAGGAGAAATCCCACTACTTTAACATCTTTGCAATGGGGAAAATGTGGCAGATGCTGTTAACAACCACAGAGATAACAGGGTGACATTTTCTACAGATGCTTCCTCTAACCATGAAGGAAGAGCCAGCGTGGTGCAGTGGTTAAGAGCCGAGAATTCGAATCTGGAGAATGGGGTTTGAATCTCCACTCCTCCACATGAAGCCTGCTGGGTGACTCTCAGCACCACCTACCTAAAAAGGTGCCTGATGTGAGGAGAGGACTGGTAGGAGAGTGTAAGCCACTTTGAGACTCCTTCTGGGACAGAAAAGCGAGGCATCGAAACTTGAAGGTGTGGTCATACATGTCAAATAATGCAGTTTACACCCACTTCAGAAAGTGGATTTTGCCATTTCACATAGCAAAATCTAGTTGAAAAGTACCCTTGAAAGTGCATTATTTAGCATGTGACCACACCACGCTTCTTTTTTAGGGCTAATCTTTGAGGACCGCTGCCTCCCTTTGGTGAACAAAGACATTTCAGTCATGAGGGAGGATTTTGCTTTCTTGAAAATATATATATCCTGTCACCATAGAGATAATAGCAGTTTGACGGGGATATTTGGTTGGAATAACAGTTTAAGAATCCCCCACCGCCCCAGGTGGCAATTGGTGAAATACACACAGAGAATGCGGTGAGATTTACTGCTGTGGGCTCTACTGAGAGTGCCACCTTCTGTTTCTGAGGAGATTTTGTCCAGCAGCTTTTCCCGCCACCGCGTGGCAGTTGGCGCGTTTGTGAATTGAGGCAGAGCGGTGGAGTTTAACCAATTCTATCCTCCCAGCCTGGGACCCGACCGCCTTGTTTAGTGCATATCATCTGCTGTCTGATTGTGGAGGAGGCGAAGGACGAAGAGAGCAAAACAAAGATGGGGAGGAGTTGGGAGAACGGTGATGGCGGGAAGGGAGCTGCTGGAACAGAGAGGTCTGGCGTCAATTCCCCCTCAGGCAAAAAGCTGCCTGGGGGCTGCCTCAAGGGCGAGTCCTCTCCTTACCCTGTCTTGAAATAAATAGGTGAGAGGAGTGCCTAACCCTCCTCCCAAGTCTGAGGAGAATCAGAGTAGATCATTTGCTTTCCCGAGATAAAGGAGAAGGTGTTTTTTCCCTCAAGGGGGGGAAACTGCTGACATATTTGGTGTGTTATTTTTTTCTTTATCTTCTGGTTTTTACTGTGTGTGCACTGGTGGGGAAGTTCTACCGATTATTAAAAAAACCCTACAAGGTGAAGTGTGTGTGAGAGAAAGAAACTAAATAAAGAAGACCTGTTGTTTCCAAAAGAATAATTAACAAAGTCATCAGATGTTTTCAAACTCAGCATTTTGACTGAGGAAAAACCTGGTTTCAGAAAGCGTTTCTTTCCTGACAACACAGACAGTAATTCCCTTGGGGGGGTCAACCCCCCAACGTATTCCAGAATTTCAGTATTTTTCTTTACATTGAAATACTTGAAAAAAGGCTTTTCAAACTCAGAATTTTGAGTGAGGGAAAACCTCTTCTTCTCAAAGGAGCTTATATTTTAAAGGTGCACCTGCAAGAGCCCTCAGTTTTCCCATTTGAATAAGTGAAAAGGCTGTCAGTCTTTCCAGTGCTATACATTTGACATGAGAAAAATGTTTTCTTGAGCACCATTCATCTCACTAACAACAGCTGTATTACTACAGTGCAAAATGTCTCCATCAAAAAACTGAATGCTATCCATTTTGAGCCCATTTGTTTGAGATGGAAAAATAATGTTAAAGCCACTACAGGATCACTTCTTCTTTTACATAGAATAAAATCCATTTATTGTTTAAAGCTCAGCAACATTCCTGTGTCTTTCTTATTCAAACCCCCTTCCCTCAACCCTTGTCAGCCTTTTGGTACTGCAAGACCTCTGCTTGGTTCATAGGGAATAAAACTTAGGGAATGTTCAATGCATCACAAGGCTTATGGTTCTTTCATGGGTGGGGGGAACTAGCTGCTGATCTAGAACTGCTGTTATCTGCAGGCTTACCTGAACATTTGCCCAGATGAGGTCTGAGTCATGGTTCAGAAGCAACTGGAGCTTGGATGGTGGCCCAGAAAGTTCCTCCCTCCAGACATGCTGGCCAAGACAGTGCTCTGCTGGAAAGGAATCCTGTCTCACTCAGCAGTGGCGGTCATTTCTTCTTTCATCCCCTGTGGTGGGAAAACAAACTCAACTGAGCCTGTTTCTGTGTTTGCTTACCAAAATCATTAGAGTTACTTCTACTGCTTGTATCAAGGAGATGCTCTTTCACTGAGCCAGGGCTGACAAGTTTATGTGTTCTGCAAAATACCAAGGCAACCTTAATGGAAGACTTCTCATTAGTGGCTCTGGGATCTAAGAGAGCTACTCTCCTTGTCTGTCTTTTATCATCACTGCTCTTGATGAGCTCCCTACAGTTCTTGGTCAAACTGCCCCTCCCTTTCTGCCCTAGGTTTTTGTGATAGTCAATTTGTAACATGCCAAATATAGTCTACTGATAGACAAATTTAGTGGGTAGCTAGAGGAATGCTATTTGGAACAGTGAAGAGGAATGCTGGCTCCTGGGGCTGCATGACTGGTTGCTGCCTTAGCCAGCGATGACTCATCATGTATTAAGGAAGCTTGATCCAGCAACCGCTTTTCATCCTGATTGATGCTGGTGATGCACTTAAACTGCCAAATAATCCATTGGACATAACAGTGTATTCTTATAGAAGATCTGAGGGACTTGGAAATGTGAATGGGCCAGATGGTTCAATAAATAAACATAGTTTCCCTAGTCACAATGAGTTCATCTGAAGTGTCTACACGAAGGTGACAACACTGTGCGTAATAGGGCTTAAGAATACAGATGACAACTTTCTAAACAGTAAGTTTCCAAGCAACATCTGTGTAACTTGATCCCTTGTTGACCAGCCTTGGAGTTATCCTTGGTCACTCCTCTATCACAGTGAATGCAGACACATCACCCCAGTGGGTGGTTTATGTGAACAGTCAGTTTTCTTATTACAGTAACAAGTGACTGGACTTTTTTGCCACTTCTCAAAGTCATATCACTGATGAAAAAATGACAAGCGAGCCTGACACGGGAGTAGGCGATAGGAATGCCCGATCCCTTCAAGATGCATGACAGAAGTACTGAGAAGCACCACACTGTGTAATTATACTGGACAGGATATATCACTCATCAAATAAAATCTTGGGGCAGTAATATCAACAAAAGTGACGATGCTTACAAGACAAGCATCCAGTATGGTGTTCCATTTCAAAGTATTTCTTCATTATTAAAAGGGAAGTGGACAAACTCATGGAAGACTGGACTGGCAATGGCTACTAGTCATGATCAAGAGGTAGTCTGTCCATGGCTTTTTTGGAGCAGGAACACAGTTCTGGTAGGCTTGGTGTCATAGGGTGTGGCCTAATGTGCAAATGAGCTCATACTGGGCTTTTTCTATAAAAAAACTCTGAGTATGTATCTTTAAATCAATTGCTGGAGAGCACAGGCAGGATAATGCTGTTGCAGACTTCCTGTTTGTGGGCTTTCTAGAGGTAGCTGATTGGCCAATATGTGAATGGACTAGATGGGCTTTGATTTCATCCAGATTGCTGTTCTTATGTTCTTATCAAAATAATTTAGGATGGGTATTCAAACAGTGGCATTCTTTTGCCAGATAATGAGCAAAACTGTGGTATATTTATTGATATATGTAATGGAACAGTCTGCTCCCCCCCCCCCCCCCGATATCTGTGTGATTTAGGCCGTTTTCCCACTGACCTTACCCTGGAGCGACGTCCCTCTTCACCGCGCAGCATCTGCGCGGATTTCCCACCAACTGCTGCGCATAACCAGGAAGAGCCGCGGCTTTTGCGTCGCAGATGTAAACTGGTTTTTAGCGGTTTACATCTGTGACGCAAAAGCCGCGGCACCTCCTGGTTCTGCACAGCAGTTGGTGGGAAATCCGCGCAGACGCTGCGCGGTGAAGAGGGACGTCGCTCCGGGGTAAGGTCAGTGGGAAAACGGCCTTAGTTTCAGTTTCCAGTTTTGTATGTTAGCTATAATCAGGGCTTTTTTTTTTTAGCAGGAAAGCACAGGAACACAATTCTGGCTGGCTCAGTGTCAGGGAGTGTGGCCTAATATGCAAATGCTGGGCTTTTCTACTAAAAAAGTCTTGGCTACAGTTGGTTGTGGGAATTGTCCCCTGCCTTACAAATAAATAGTTGATGTTTTGAGCCAGCTTGAGTCTGTTGAATGGACCTGAGAATGAGTGCCTGAGTACTTTAACCTGGGAACCCGCAGCCAAGGGGGGACATTATATGGTGTCAGAAGTGGAAAGTTCAGGCTGTCTCTTGTATGACCAAACATTGAAAAGTATCTTCATTAACTTTAATGTTACTGCTGCAATTGACTTCTCACTGGTATAGTTTTAGGCTCTTCAAGATAACAACATTCTGTAGTCTAGTCAGAGAAAGACCAGGCATATCCCCTGATTCTAGTTTTTCTCTTTGAAATCTGGTTATACGGGTGGTAGTTGTTGGCAGAGTAATTAACACAGCAGCAGTGCATGGCCTGTTTTTACTTTTATTTGTTTCAGTACTAGCATGCTACCTCAAGCAAGACTGAAGAGGTGACATACAAATTTTCCAAAGAAATAAAACTAAAACACCATGTTTTTCTTCAAAGCTACATGTACTTTATTAATACTCAAATGCATATAGATGTAATTGGTTAAACTTATTTTGATAAAATGCATAATCAACTAAGACTATATAGAGAGATATAAAAAGTTTCCCCTGCTCATGGGAAGCAGTGCATAATGTCTGTTTAAAACATTGTTGATGCCCATCTAAGAGAGCCATGAAATACAAAAAGGCTTTATCAGCTGCTTAGAGCAAACATCAGCTGTTCATAGGTTTCTGTTGTCTTTTGTTACATCCTTTGAGAGGATCTAGTCTTGATGATCTGGAATGTTCCCAGTCAATGTGTTGTCTGGCAAAGTTAAGAGTTCCATTGGAAAGTTATTAATTAGCTGCAGGACAAGTATGTGACTTCAGATACCCAGTTCTTCTAGGACAGTTGCCATCAACAGTAGCTACCCTAGAGGAAGGAAGAATACAGCACTTATTTAATAGGTGCAATGCTCCTATAATTTATAGCAGATATTGCTAGATACAGTGATGACTCCACTACAATTCCCATGGCTATGCTAAAGCACCTGGGGTCACTCTGCGCTGCAGAAATTTTAGAGATCATGAAGAGATGCATGTTCTTCATTATGCAATTAGTTCTCAACTTTGCTACATTGGATGCCACACAACACTTCCAAAATGAACTTAAAACTGCAGACATTGCATTGCCTTTCTACAAAGAGGTCATGTCTTTTGAGTCACTTACTAAGAAGAGATATCTTTTGCCTTCCAAGAACGGAGGATCTCAGCAATACTCTTCTTCTCTGCATTGGGTGTTCTCAGGTCATCGGCAGCAGCTCCATTAAAGTTTCCACAGGGACCACATAATTTCCCTGCCAGGTTCTCCTTGACTTTGACTGTAAGACCTCCATCACGGTGGAGGTGAACTTGTATCTGAGAAGCTTGGTCAATCAAAATGCCATCATGAACTCTTCTCACAGATAAGGCTTTGAAGTTCTTGTATGGAAGTCTTACTAAATGCCCATTGACCTGGAACATAGGAGTATGAGGACAGGGAAAGAGATAAGGCTTGAAAAAATGTCTAGAACCCAGCATGAACCACATGATATCAATTGGAAGAACCAGTGGTGGTAAAAAAAAAAGGAAATATTGGAGTCTGCTATGAATAAAGTTGAAACTGCAGGTTTATGGACCACTTAATGTTACTCTTTAAAACTAGTGGGATATTGTGATTATTAATTCTTTCTATAGAGCATAATTGATCACATCCTCACCGTGGTTCTCAGCTGTGACATGTTCACTGTGTTCACACAGGCTCATTGAACACATGCTCACTGTGATCCTTTTAAACATTTTTTGCCCCTCCCAAGCACCAAGAATGTAGTTTCCACAAAGATGTTTTTGAATACTGTTCTCTGCATTCCTCCAGAAAAAAAAGTCCTGCTAGTATGATCTGTAGTCAAGATCTTACTACTTTATATAAAATACACACATTCCAGTTTCCAGGGGAGGGACGGTGGCTCAGTGGTAGAGCATCTGCTTGGGAAGCAGAAGGTCCCAGGATCAATCCCTGGCATCTCCAAAAAAAGGTCCAGGCAAATAAGTATGAAAAACCTCAGCTTGAGACCCTGGAGAGCCGCTGCCAGTCTGAGAAGACAATACTGACTTTGATGGACCAAAGGTCTGATTCAGTATAAGGCAGCTTCATATGTTCATATGATATGTGTGCTCAGCCACTTGGATAACCATTTCTAAACTCTGTTCCAGAACTTCATTTTTTTAAGGCGTCAATATTCATCTGTAGGACTGTGCCAGTTTCTACCAATTCTCCCCTCCCTCAGCAGATCCCCACTAAGGTGTTCCTGAGGGTCTGCCTGAGTGAGAATGAGAACTTGGGAGAACCCTGGAAAAAGACACCTGTCCTCAGTACCTGTGAATAAAATCACACCAAAAAAATGCCCTGCTAGTCAATCCCAATCATGTTTACTCACAAATATGTTATAGTTATTTCAGTGACAGAAAGAGTTTGGTTCTGGGTCATAATGCGGGGGCGGGGGGTGGCGGGGGAGATGGATCTTTGTCCAGGGCCCATAATGACTTTTAGTAACCTGAATGGGAGACCACCAAGAAAGGCTCTGTAGAGGAATGATTGCAGTGTCAGGGGCAGGGTGCTTGTATCCAATTTCAGGAACATCAAATGGGGAAAAGCTAATTCGCTGCTTTCAAAATCCTATTTTTTTCATTGCATAGCAAAGAAATGCCTTACTTTGTTCCTTGCAGCGAACTATATGCATTACCTTTGCTAATTCATCTCTAGAATACAAAGGAGTAGTCTGTTTCTTTCGAGACTAACTGGAATAATGTAATGAAAACACAAAACTTTTTAAAGATGGAAGCTCATTTTAGTGAATGGGGGGGGGGGGTTATCTTTTGGGGGATGTAGGGAGATTTCCAGGCAGGAAAGTGAGAATCCACAAACTCATTGGCTCCCCATCTGGAAAGCAAAGGAGGAGCTGATGCTCTGTTTACTCACCACTCAGCAGCACCAGACCAGTCAAGAGGATCAGGACCCTCAGCATCGCCATGGCTACAAAACAAGAAGTTGAAGAAGGGTGAGAAGCGGGATGAACCAGGAGGTCAACAGCCTTTTAAAGATGAGTAAAATTTATTCAAGCACATTTGAGCCAGAGCTCACTTCATCAGAGGCATTGGAATGTAAATATATCAGACTGATCTATACACACACCAGAAGGGAGGGTGGGATACTACAATGAGAGTCTGGTTTAAAAAAGATCTTAAAATTTGCAAAAACTCCTAAAATCCCCTTGATGTGTCAATTGTTAAGGAGATTTCCAGACAAAACTCCTATGGGCAGAAAGAGGCCTTATACCTTTAGCAGCTGCCTTGACAGAAGGAAGGTTTTCTCACCATGTGGACACTGATAGGAAATCTGGATCTACATTCTGTAGGTGCCACCTTGCAAATGAGCAAAATAACTGCCCATTCTCCCAAATTTTTGATCATTTCAAATATTGGTTTGGCCAGATGTCAGCAGGAAACACCAGCAAGGCATCTGCTTGGTATACAGATTCCAAGACTGAACCATGGCATCCCCTATTAAAAGGATCAGGTGGTTAAGTGTGAAAGATCTTAGTCGGAGACCTGGGGGAGCTGCTGCCAGTCAGAATAGGCAATGCTGACTGTAATAGCTGAAGGGTCTGACTCAGTTGGAGGCAGCTTCATGAATTCTCACTTCATAAAAAAGCAAAGCTTGTTTAGATAGTTTCAGTTCCCTTGTTTTTATATGCCCCACCCACTGTGGTGTGCCAAATATGTTTCCACCATAAAAATCACAAATCATGCAGTTAAAGCAGATGACAGCATAAAGAAATCACAGTTTATCAGTACTGAATAAACACATTATGGCTGGGTACAGACCGGTGGCTTGGGAGCGGCAGGCTTCCATCCTGGAATAAATCCGGCAGAGGAGAAAGTGCCCCCAGGATGGTCAGACAGATCGTGGCCTGCTGCCAGGACAAGGACAGTCTATGCATACGCTGGAGGAGCGGTCAGACCATTCAAGCACTTGAGCAGCATTTCCCTGATGCTCTTCAGCTGTTCAGATGGCCAGGAAAGGTAACAAGGAAGTGCTGTGGAGATTTGCTACCACTTAGGAAGTGGTAGCTTTTTAAGCCACTTCAGTGATGCCGGAGGATGGGGTGAATGTGTCCGAATGTTCTGCCTCCCAAAGATCTTTGGGGGGGGAAGGGCTTTTACAACCTTTCTAAAATTCAAAATTTCTAATAAGGGGGCCTGGTGAATCATTCTAAGTAGTAAATCCCATTGTATAGGAAGCTCAGCTGCTTCTCACACTCAGAGGCAAGCCCGCTGAAGCAGTGCTCCCTTGGATAAGATTAATGTGGAGAAACAGAATTGTTTCCAGTTGGCAAAACTGTCAGACAAAGATGTATTTTATCTCATTATTCCACTTACATGCAGAGCATTATAAGAAAAGCCGGATCAGATTTAAACACTGGTGAAAGGAATAACAGTTTGAGATATGCAGATAATACCACATTACTGGCAGAAAATAGTGAAGATTTGAAACGACTACTGATGGTTAAGGCAGAGAAGGTGTAGAAGGTGCCAAAGCAGGATTACAGCTGAACGTCAAGAAGATAAAATTAATGGCTATTGGAAAATTACACAATTTTAAGGTGGATGATGAAGAAATTGAAATTGGAAAGCAACTGTGAGGACTCTAAATAAACAGATAAATAGAAAGTTCTGTTTCTAGACAACTGATAATGAAGTCCTGTGCAAAATTACTATATAACTATTGAAATCAATGAGTTTAGACTGGATTAACTCTACATTGGATTGCACTGTTAATCGCCCGTTATCTTTTGGAAGTTCGCACAAAAAGGAGCAAGGCTGGAGTCCAGTAACATCTTAGAGACCAATCTAATAAAGAAAGCTTTGTACCCTGGAAATCTTGTTGGATTCTAGGTGCTCCTAAACTTATATCTCACCTGTCTACTGTAGCCCTGCACAGCTATCTGCCTGAAACTGCATTAGAAAGGAGGTGAGAAGAACAGGGAGAAGTTATAGGGTGCAATCACATGAGAGATTTGGCCTGACCTAGCCACGCCTCCCATCTGGATTAAAGAGGCTCAATCACATGCACACATGTGGCTTCCAAGCTGAACCTGTTCTTACCCTGTTTCCAGACACCTCCTATTGAAATTAAATAGCCACTGTGATCTTCCTGGTAGCTTCCCCTTGAGTTGCATCTAAGTCACATATTCGGTTGCCATCTGATCGCCCCAACGCGACTCAAACACAAGAGCAGTGTGACCAAGCCATTACTGGAGTGTTCATGCGGGGCTTTTTGCCCCTAACCCCACTCCAAGGAGCGCTTGTGCGTTTCTCTGCTTACACACACCAGGGGACTTAAAAAAAAAAAAAAACCTTTCCACAGTGGGTCCCTGATTGAGGTGTGCTAGCAGTGTGAATGTCCAACCACGGACTGCAGTCATGATCCTCCACTTCAACAGTGGCTGTCTGATCGTCCAGAAACGGACCAAACTCAAGCGGCTTTTTGGAGCCGAGATAATATTGTGCCAGTTTCCCAGTGTGATCACTCCTGTAGTCATTGCAAAGCAGAAAGCGCTGAGATCTGAGGTGTAGAGTTAGCAGTTTTGCTTTCACCTGCAGGAAATATTTGCAAGATCTCTGCATCAGATCATTAAATGGAGTTTCTTCTGGGTTAGCTGGCACCAATGGTAGCTAAGATTAGGTGGACCAGTGTTCATGTCAAGTTAGGTATGACCTGAGTTTGGTTCAGCAGACATAGCTGAACAGCATCAGAAGGCAATAAGCCAGCACAAGTCTCTTACCTTTGGTGGCCCACTCTCAGTTGGACAAAGGGAAGGAGGGTTCTGCTGACTCTCCTTTGCTCTGTCTGCTACCCTTTCCCCTTTTATAGAGGAAAAGAGCCATGCCCTAGTTTCACAGAACTCAAAGGGAAGTGCTGGCAGCCTGCAGAGCACAGAAACCTCACCCTGGGATAGGAGATATGAACCCAGCCTATCACAAGCCATGAGCTAATGCTTGTGGACCCTAGAGACATGCAAGGATTGAGTTTGGCACTATAGGTTGTGGCTAATGGTCATGGGCAGGCCCCAGTGCTTTTTGCTAAGCCAGGATTAAAGAAAATGTATATCTCCTGGAGGTCCAGGAAACTCTTTACCATTTTAATTTATGAAGCAAAACTGGAGGTCATAGAGGTTCAGTGACCACCTGTTACTACATTAAAATATTCTTACGTAAAATCCAGTGAAGCATTGAACTATTCTAGGGCTGGGTACAGATGGGCAGCTTTGGGTGCACCAGAGTGGACAAAGAGAGATCAGGCGCTCCTGAGCAAGGTGCCTGTATTGTAAGCATGAGCTTCCTCCTCCATCTTTAAATGGAGTGTGTGCACCCTGGCCCTGATGCCAGACTTTCTGAACCCTCTTTTTATCACCATTTATGGACTGAGTTTACTCTGGCCTAGTGTCAGAGATACAGGAATCTTATTGGTATGAACTTATATTGTGTGAACACAGGCAGAATGCTTCTATGAACATTCAGTGATAAGCAGAGGACATTGGGTATAAGAACTAACCCAATATGGACATTAATAACAAATACCCGCTTGCCTACTATCTATAGGCAGTGGATTCTGTTTGATCTTAAGCGTTTGGCATTTGTGCCAGCTTCCATATGCACATATCACTCTGTGGGGCCAAGCAGCAAGAACTCCAGAGGCCTCCTTGTTTGTTCCTGCCATTGCTGTGACTATGCATTCCACTGCATATCAGGCTTCCCCAAGAAGCTGCCAAGCCATGCAAAACACAACTGCACTCTTGTCCAAGGAAGACAGCCTCTAAGAACAGCTTTCAGCAAAAGCCATGATGGAGGGGACCCTGGATCCATCTTGTTCAGCAGCCATGAGGGCATAACAGGATGAACGCATATTCCGGGTGTGTCAAGCCAGATGCAAATAGAGGAGTCCACAGTCAAACAAAAGAGCTTGCTACCATGCCTGCACATAACAAAAAGACTGTTCCTGCCAGTCATTGAGAAGATCGCTGGACACAAAGAAGAAGCTTAAGAGAAATATCATTGTGGAGAACTTAATCCTATTATGAAGACCATCGCCACTGTGTTATATCTAGGCCAGCACATGGCCAGTTCAGTGTGTCTTGTCTTACCCTACCAGACTTTCACCCCCAAACTCTCTTTGGGCTACTCTCCACCTTCATGCCTTCTGCTTCAAGGAGCCATGGACCAGGTAGTATCACCCCCCTCTACAATATTCCTAAATATCCCTACTTCTCATTACTATTTTTCCTAGTCTCTTGTTATGAGTGCTTGATTGTTTGAATGTGTGATTGTATTTATATATATTTTTCTAAGGAAACATTTTAAATTTCACCTCTGACTGGAGTCTTTCTTTCTGTTCACCCGCACTCCGTATAATTGGTGGAGATTCCAGCCACTGAGAGCGCTACCTGGGATTTCTGCTAAATTCCCCACTTAAAAAAGGAAACCCAAGGCATTTAGAGTAACAATATCTCACACAAGGGGTGCTTCAGTGCAGTCAGTGCAGTGCACCATCCTCTTAGTGTGGTTGAGTTTCTTTTGTTCCTTACGCTTTTTTAGTGTCCATGCACTCATGTGCCCATGCTCCTAGGGCAGTTTTTTTAAGAAAAAGAATACTGGCAAGTGCCTAGAGTGGATTGGCAGGTTCACACTGCCAATCCACTTCACTTGCACTCTCTGGCTTTCGAGTGCCTGGAAAGGCAGATGGTGTGCAGCAAAAGCATTTGCTACCACTTCATATGTGGTAGGTTTTTGAGCCACCTCAGAGACGCCAGAGGACAGGGTGAGTACGGGAGCTGGACAGGAGACAGATGTGCATGTCTGGACTTGATTTTTCAATCTGTCTGTGAGCCGTCCCTGTGTCAGCTTAAACTGCCAGTCTGGATTCAGCCTAGGATTTTTTAAAAAACACCTTTCAAGATGTGAGAAGCCCCTTAGAAATCATATATAAACTGGAAAATGTAAATTGAGAGACACAGCAATAAAGGCGAGAAAATGAAAATATGCTGCAGCAGGGATCAGCAACCTTTTTACCGCTTAAGAGCCAATTTAGAACAGAAAGAGCAAGAGATCATCAAAGAGCCAATATAAGAAAGCTTGTTTGCATTACTGAAGATATACAACTTAACATAAAGGTTTATTAATGCATAAAGTCTTCCCAACTCAAACACTGGTTGTTGCAAGTCCTTTGCTTAGAAAGTGGCATGCACAAGGTAACTAAAAGGAATCTCCACATCCAAAGGTTGATGTTGGCTGGGAGCCAACATCATGGGACTGCATTGGCCTCTATGCCCTGTTTATTTGTTCCCCACAGCAACTTGATGGCCACTGTGGGAAATACAGTGGTGGACTAGATAGATCACTGGTCTGATCCAGCAGGGCTCTACTTCCATTCTTATGCTCACAGGAACTCTAGAATGTTAATTCCCAGAGTAGTTTGGGATACATTCTTAGCTAGTGGACATACATGTCAATACAGGTGCATGGCAGTACGAAGCTAATGCCCATGGAGTCTGGCCCAAATCCAGGATGGCAGGGGGTGGGTTAGCCAGTACAGCAGAGGGGAAGTTTCACAGTCTTAGAATATAACTCTGCTAACACTTAGTATCCAAAGAAGCATTTCAAGTATGGTGCATTCCACAATTTTTCGCTCCATAAGATGCACCTGACCATAAGACGCACCTAGTTTTTAGAGGCGTTTGTGTGAATTTAGAGGCATTTGTGTGAATTTTTTGCAGTATTCGCTCCTTAAGACGCACACACTTCCCCCCCCCCACTTTTTTTTGGGGGGGAGTGAGTCTTATGGAGCAAAAAATACAGTATCTTAAAATGGGATGGAGCAGTTTTAGAGAACTTCATCCTTGTTTAGAGAAGTTAATTGTGCATTGGTAATTGTGATTCATTTGTTTGTGGTATATTTTTGGGGAACTTCAGCTTTCAGGTTGGGGATTGCAGCAATATTTGGAATGTACAGTTTATTATGAAATTACTAGAAAGCTAGGGAAAGTTGAAGGCAGCAGGAATAAAGGCAAACCCAAGATAAGATGGATGGACTCTATCAAAGAATCTGCACTTCTTTCATATTGGTTTATCCCAACAGGTGACAAATTAAAGACCAGATTGTTAACCTATCTACTCACTGCAGCTAGAATTGTCATAGCCAAACACTGGCAAGTTCCTACACTACAAATGTGGCAAACAAAATTGTGGGACTTCTTCATTCTTAGAAAAATTACTAACCTTGTGGCTTTCCCGAATGTTGATTCTTGTTAAACAAGCTTCTAAAAACTTTGGTTTTCAGTAACCAAGGGGGGGGGGGTGTGGTAGAAAAAGCTCAGCAGGAATGTCTTTGCATATTAGGCCACACCCCCTGGCATCCCCATGGTTTCACACAGAGCTTTTTTATACAAAAATCCCAACATGAATTTATTTGCATATTAGGCCACACCAACGATGTCAAGCCAGTTAGAACTGTGTTCCTGCTTTCAAAAAGCTCTGCCAGTAACGGAATAGCTAGCTTTTTGCAGCACTCTTCTGAGTAATCCTGTGTATCATGAGTTCTTATACTTTTAAATCACAACCTTGGTAACTATTTTGCATTTCTTTTTGTAAACTTGTATGCTTTGGTTGTGCTCTGTGTTTAATTTTTTATGCTGCTATTGTACCTGTGCAAAGATGGAATAAACTAGGGTCACCATAAGTCGGAACTGACTTGATGGCACTTAAACAGACACACAAAAGTAAAAAAATGTTGGATGCACTTAGTTTAAAATGCATAAAATTTAAATCCCCCCCATTCTGTGCACACTGCATATACACCATTTTCCCCCTATACCTCCAAGCTGCCATCCAACCTGTTGCCCAGTGCCTGTGTCATTGTGGATCCATGGAATTTAGAGGCTCTTCCTCATGGTTTCTCCTGTTTCTATTTGGATGCTAGATCTAAATTCTTTAAGGTAATCCTAGCAAGGAATGACCTGGAAGACTCAGGCTAGCCCGATCTTGTCAGCTCTTGGAAGCTAAGCAGGGTCAGCTCTGGTGAGGGCAGGATTCAGGGGTGGTGGGGAGCGAGCCACAGGTAGGTACTGGACGAAGAGCACGGGAGGGGGGGCGTAAATAGCTAGTCTTGCCTAGCGCACCAAAAAGTCTAGCACCAGCCCTGTCTGGTTAATACTTGGATGGGAGACCACCAAGGAAGTCCAGGGTTGTTCCCTGGCAGGCAATGGCAAACCACCTCTGAAAGCCTCTTGGCTTGAAAACTTGACAGAATTTCCTTAGGTTGGTTGTGACTTGCCAGCAATTTCCACCATCAGCATTCTTAGCTAATCTTTACCCAGGTTCAGGAGCAGAGGAAATTATTTTGAAGAACATAAGAGAAGCCATGTTGGATCAGGCTGATGGTCCATCCAGTCCAACACTCTGTCACACAGTGGCCAAAAAGCAGGCACCCTCTAGAGGTCCACCAACAGGGCCAGACTTCAGAAGCCATCCCACTGTTTCCCCTCAGGCACCAAGAATACAGAGCTCTACTACCCCAGACAGACCTTTTTTAGCTGAGATAGGCCTGCACAAAGGTTTGCCAATCCCCAGTTGCAGGCAGGGGATCCCCCAGTTTGAAGGCCCTCCCCCACTTCAGGATTATCAGAAAGCAGGGAGGGGAGGGAAATGTCTACTGGGCACTCTATTACTCCCTATGAAGACCAGTTCCCATAGGGTATAATGGAGAATCAATCTGTGGGTATCTGGGGCTCAGGGGGAGCTTTTTTTTGAGGTAAAAGCACCAAATTTTCATCATAGCATCTG
The DNA here is from genome assembly GCF_032191835.1 of Heteronotia binoei. Lineage (NCBI taxonomy): Eukaryota > Metazoa > Chordata > Lepidosauria > Squamata > Gekkonidae > Heteronotia > Heteronotia binoei. Next base: position 32,597,664 of record NC_083239.1, read on the forward strand.
CCGCCTCTCCACTAACCCCCCATGTTTCAAAAAGATTGGGCCAGGGGGTCCAATTCTATAAGCCCCAAAAGAAAGTGCTCCCATCCTTCATTATTTTCAATGGAGGGAAGGCATCTAAAAGGTGTGCAGTCCCTTTAACTCCGATGGCCAGAACTAAAAGGATTATGAAACTCCTTTAGAATTAAATACGGGATTTAGGTGGTTTCCTTGCTATATAGTATCTTAATATTGACAAAATTACACACTGCCATTAACAAAAATAACAATTGCATCACTTTTTTAAAAAGCGAAACTGGAATTTTAAAATATTTTGGATGTTCATTCAGGTAAAGAAATGAAATCCCTGTCTTTGGAAAACTGACTGAAAAGCAGCTTACCCTGCTGGGATAAAGTTCTTCTGGATGTAAATCCCTGAACGCCAGGTACAAACGTTGACAAGGCACAGGCACAGATAAGTCCTGCTGCATTCTTGCCCAGATTATTTGCACAGCTTGCCAGTTTACCCCCAAAGAAACTCTTGCTTACTTACATTTCACAAACACAAGTGAGGTTTTAGGCCACCACAGCACTCCTACTCCTCTTCTATTTAAGAAAAAAATTGTCCAGCTAGTTTTCTGTATTAATTGTGGCAGACTTCACATCACTAACAGCCTCTGCTTCTTTTACAGAGAACAGGTTGCTTAGCTGTAGCTGTTGTTCAAGTAGTTGCTGGGATATTCACACTGGTGAACTTTGTGCCTGCTTGAGTCAGAAGGAGTTTTCTTGGGGGTCAGTGGAGAAATTCCACTGTTTTAATATCTTTGCAATAACAGAAGTGTGGCAGATGCTGTTACCAACCACAGATGCTGTTACCTACCACAGAAATACCCAGAGGCTGACATCTTCTGCAGATGCCTCTAACCATGAAAAGCCATTGTGGGGTAGTGGTTAAGAGCTGCTGATTCTAATCTGGAGAATAGGGTTTGGTTTAGGGTTGCCAGGTCCCATCTTCTCCCCAGTGGGGAGGATTTGGGGGGTGTTCTGGGAGGGTGTGGGGCCATCCCCAACACAATGACATAATGCAGAGTGATACAGCACTGCATACATGTAGCAGAGGAATAAGCGAGGCGCACACTTACTGATTGAAAAACGAGGTATTTTACTTTGACATCAAAGCAGGTTCATTTCAGCATCAAGGCTCCCAAAAATAATGAACCCCGGACACTTCTCAAAACATCAGCTTTAAGCAAAAGCGAGCCTGCAGCCTGCCACCTTACATGTTATCTGATTCATTTCTCTCCTCCCCTTCTCCCTGGTTATCTTATTCAAATCCACCCTTCCAGTAACTTCTAACATTTTCCTCTGCTCTTGCCTTATCAACTTTCGGCAAGGAGCTTATTCAGAGGGCCTCTTTATCAGTACCCATCTGTGTCTTACACCCATTTGGGCTGCCTGCTTTTCTAACAATCACAGCTCTTCAAATATTGCATCAGACATTCTCTTTGCTGTTAAAGGCAAAACCATATTTTCAATTATTATTATTATTATAGGGGTGTTCATAATTATTCAGGGGTCTCTCTTCATACACATGCCCCCCTTTCCCCCAACTATTTAAAGGGGCCTTCCCTTTAAATGGTTGGGAGGGAAGTGGGTGCCCCCTGATCTGCATTCCTGATTTGCAGGCCACAAATTCATCGCTTGTAGGGCAGGCACGCACTGTCCCTGCTTGAAAAGAGTGGGTGCTGAGCGCCTGCCTTCCAAGCTGCAAATTTGTGGCTTGTGGGGCAGGTGCTGACAGGGCCTGTGAAGCCATGGAGGACAGTTGGGATGGGGCTTCCTATGCCAGCCAGGAGCCCAAAAACTGGGGGATCCCCAGATCCCTCCAGTCCTCTACGTGGGCGACCTGGGGCCAGTCACAAGTCTCTCAGAACTCTCTCAGCCCCAGCTACCTGACAAGGTGCCTGTTGTGAGGGGAGAGAGGGAAGGTGAGTGTAAGCCGCTTTAAGGCTGCTTCTGGCAGAGAAAAGCAGAGTATAGGAACCAAGTCCTGTTATTCAAGCACAGCTTACTACAGAGAATCCAGGCAGCCAAGACTTTAAGCTTTACTTTGGATTCTATGCCTGCCATACGCACCATTTTTTTTTCTCTGGTGTATTTCTGCAGCTACAAAAAAAAATGCAATTTTTCTTAATTGGGGTGGGAGAGGGCAGCCCAGCTTTGATCACTGGGCTTGTGGGAAGCCTTGATAGAAACCCTCTCATTAGGAGCTCTGGGATCTGAGAGCTACTCTCCTTGTCTGGTTTTTTTTAATCATCACTGCTCTTGATGGACTCCCTAGGGTTCTTGGTCAAACTTGCCCCCCCCCCACTCAAGAATCTCTCTGAGCTGCATTCTTAAATATTATTTACATTACTGTGGTTAAGAAAAAAAAATCAGACTATAGGTTTTTGTGATAGTCTGTTCGTAACATGCCAAATGCAATCTCCTGTTGGACAAATTAAGTGGGTAGCTGGACGAATGATATTTGGAAGAGTGAAGAGGACTGCCGGTTCCTGGGGCTACATGACTGCTTGCTGCCTTAGCCAGTGAGGACTCATCATGTATTAAGGCAGCTGGATCCAGCGTCCACTTTTCATCCTGATTGATGCTGGTGATGCATTTAAACTGCCTGCTTCCACAAGTCCAACCTGTAACATAATCCATAGGACAGAACAATGTGTTCTTAGAGAAAGAGCTGAGGGACTTTGAAATGTGAATGGCCTAATGGTTCAATAAATAAACATGGCTGCCCCAGTTACAATGAATTCATCTGAAGTGTTTGCACAAAGGTGACAAGGCTGTGCTTAAAAGTAGAGTTTAAGATTACAGATGACAACAGTAAATTTCCGAACAACGTCTGTGTGACTTGATCCCTTGCTGACTAGCCTTGGAGGTATCCTTGGTCACTCCTCTATCACAAATGAATGCAAACCCATCACCCCAATGAATGTCTTATGTAAACAGTCAATTTTCTTTTCCCGTTGTAGTAACAAGTGACTGGGCTTTTTGCCGCTTCTCACAATCATGCAACTGATGACAAAATGACAAGATAAACTAATGTGAGAGTAGGTGACAGGAATGTCTGAATCCTTCAAGATGGATGAAAGTAGTACTGAGAAGCACCACGCTGTGTAATTATTCTGGACAGGATACATCACCCATTTTAAAAAAACCCTTAATACTAATATCAACAAAAGTGATGATATCCTGATCTTTTTCAAAGTATATCTTTATTATCAAAAGGGCAGTGGACAAACTCATGGAGGTCTGGGCTAGCAATGACTACTAGTCATGATAAATATCTACTCCCTCCAGTAGCAAAAGGTAGTATGCCTTATTAAATCAGTGTCTGGGGAGCATAGGCAGGGATCTGTTGAGGCTGGGTGAGTGGGCGTCAACGTGGCAGATGCGGTTCAATGTGGCCAAGTGCAAAGTAATGCACATTGGGGCCAAGAATCCCAGCTACAAATACAAGTCGATGGGGTGTGAACTGGCAGAGACTGACCAAGAGAGAGATCTTGGGGTCGTGGTAGATAACTCACTGAAAATGTCAAGACAGTGTGCGTTTGCAATAAAAAAGGCCAACGCCATGCTGGGAATTATTAGGAAGGGAATTGAAAACAAATCAGCCAGTATCATAATGCCCCTGTATAAATCGATGGTGCGGTCTCATTTGGAGTACTGTGTGCAGTTCTGGTCGCCGCACCTCAAAAAGGATATTATAGCATTGGAGAAAGTCCAGAGAAGGGCAACTAGAATGATTAAAGGGCTGGAGCACTTTCCCTATGAAGAAAGGTTGAAACACTTGGGACTCTTTAGCTTGAGGGGTGACATGATAGAGGTTTACAAGATAATGCATGGGATGGAGAAAGTAGAGAAAGAAGTATTTTTCTCCCTTTCTCACAATACAAGAACTCGTGGGCATTCGATGAAATTGCTGAGCAGACAGGTTAAAACGGATAAAAGGAAGTACTTCTTCACCCAAAGGGTGATTAACATGTGGAATTCACTGCCACAGGAGGTGGTGGCAGCCACAAGTATAGCCACCTTCAAGAGGGGTTTAGATAAAAATATGGAGCACAGGTCCATCAGTGGCTATTAGCCACAGTGTGTGTGTATATATAAATTTTTTTGCCACTGTGTGACAAAGTGTTGGACTGGATGGGCCGTTGGCCTGATCCAACATGGCTTCTCTTATGTTCTTAATGCTGTTGCAGGCTTCCTGTTTGTGGGCTTCCTAGAGGTAGCTGATTGGCCAGTATGTGAATGGAATGCTGGACTAGGAGGGCTTTGGTTTATTCCACCATGGCTCATCTTATGCTCTTATCAGAAGAATTTAAGATGGAAAACCAACAAATGGATATTTAAGCAGTGGCTTTCTTTTGCCAGATAATGGGTGTGATCAGATGGGTAGGCTGCCATGGCAGGATCTCGGCTTTTAAAAAGCTGCTTGATTTTGCCTTGCTTCATTGTCCAGGCCAAGGCATTCTTACCTGTCCTGGGGCTCTGGCAACCCCACTTCCCAGGCACCCCAGCGGCTGCTGGCACATAGAGCAGGGCAGGGTCAGAACCCAAACAAGGGGCCAGGAGCATGCCAGGACTGCGGTTCACTCTACCTCTCCTGCTAGCGAAGAGCCTCCTGGGGCCTTGGCAGAGGGACAGGGGCCAGGAGCCCCAGTGACACAATCCAGCCCTTTCCAGTGGCAAAGCTGCAGAGCCAATCAGGCCGAACAGCGGCAGAGCACAGCCAATGCAGGGGCAGGGCAGCTGAGAATGGTGGCACCAATAGCGAGGCAGCGGGGAAGTCACCTGGTCCAGGCAGGAAAATGGCCACCGCTGATGCGAACGCCCGGAACTGCCCTTCTGCAATGCCATGGGGCGAGGGAGCAGAACGGAGGGCTACTGGGCGGTGGGAGCAAGAGCGGAAAAGGGAGAGCTGCACCAATGGGGAAGGGAAGGAAAAGATGGGTGGTTGGTCAGTGGAATGGATGAAAGGAAGAGGGGAGGGCACGGAGGTGTGAAGCAAATAAAAGGGATTGACACTGACAGCCAGGGAGGAAGGATGGAGGAGGGTGTCATACTGAGAGAGAGAGAGTGCCATGCAGGCAATGTACCCCTACTCCATGGAGTCAACGACCGAATGACTGGAACTCAGCCACACTCTGTTTCTGAGGCCAGAAGCAACCCCTAGGCCTCCCTCCATGTCACAGCCGACACTCTCCAGGAGGGATAGCCAACACTCTCCAGGAGGGGCAGCTGAAGGGGGCAGCCCTACATTCATGTTGATGAGATGGCAGCTGCTAAGCTGGCATCATAGTGCTCCTGGCCCGTGGTTGGTCATCCATATTGCTAATGTGCCACAACCAAGGACCTGTGGCTGGATTGGGTGTTCTTCCCCTTAAATTCCCACTGTGCATGCACAGAAGCAGACAACTCCTAACCAATTCTGTAGGGACGCTGAAGGATACATCAGAGTGGGGTTGGGAGGGAAAGGATATTCAGGGAATGGGGTGGAGTGATCACACCACTCATGCAATTGCATGGTACCCTGGAGTGATCAGATGGCCAGAAACCTGCAATAAAAGTGCTTCACCAAGGAAGCCAGCAGAATTTACTGGTGTCTATTTAATACATGTGGGAGTCATTTTAGGGAGAGGTAGGGATAAGTGGGGCATGGGGGCAAGAGGTACGCATGTGATCCTGCCCATTTAATCCAGAGAGGAGGGGGGTAGCTATAGTGGGCCAAACTGCTCATCTGATCACACCCTTAGTGTGACATTTCTGAGATGAAAGAGGAAATTGCCCCAAGAGTAGCAATCTGGGGATAGATAAGGAATGACATTTCAGGAGAGAGAAGGTGCTGTCCTCATTATCCTGTCTAATTACCTTCCTCCTGCCCCTTCAGTATCTTCTTCTCTTCTTTGTACCCCAGATATTGCCTTTTTCTACAGTAGTAATACTTGGCTTCAGTACATAATCTGAAGCTTTATCCCTCTGTCTATGGAGCAAGGAACTTTTCTAAGTAGCAGAGCTCTTAATCTTCTGTAAGGTACACTGTTTCATAAATAATCCTATGAGGAGTTTCTAAAATATTGCAATTATTATTAAAACGAACAATTGTAGCAGCGAAGTGGGACATGGAACAGTACATTATAGCCTGATCACGTCAGATCTCCAAAGCAAAACCAAATTGATACTTGGTTGGGAGGTTGCCAAGGAAGACTCTGCAGAGGAAGGCAATGACAAACTAATTTTGTTCATCTCTTGTCTTAAAAGCCTTATGCTGGGGTCTCCATCAGTTGATGGCATATATATACTTGACAGCATATGCATGGTGCAAAAGATAAACACAAGTCCTGCTCAATGGTTTTTTAAATCTAATTTAGAGAAAGAAGGGCTTCTAAGGTTAAAAAAAAGTAGACAACAAATTACCACTGAAGCTTATCAAGGAATCTTGAATGAGAAAATCAATAATCGAGGAGAAGCTTCTTTCAGAGATCATTACTATACGTTCCCAACAATTCACAGGTGAAATGGACACATAGCAAATTCAGTTTGTAATGAGCAATAGAGGCCTACAGCTGTATGGACTGAGGACCAAACTTTTCTTGCTTCAGAAAATGCAGTTATGGAGACAGCATGCAGCACCAAAATATACAGGTTTTGGAGGAGAAGGAAGCCAGGACTTCTTAACCCTTTCTCCTCTGTAATATTTTTCACCTAAAATTGCTACCAGCCTCCCATCTGCTTTTCCTCACAAAGGACAGAAAAACAGAACTCCAGTGTGTATGAAGTTGAATTTCACTCATCTAGAGCTCCTATGAAAGAAGAGAGACCTGTGAAGATCTTTCCAGTTGCACCAACTTTTTGTTATACTCTGCTCCTACAATATTTTTTTAAAAAACTTAAATTTAATAGCATTTTTGCATTTTCGGTAATGGCTGGCAACTAACGTTCTTTTGAATGTAATTTTGTGATGTCATGATACTCTGTTCTTAATGTTTGCAAACAATACACTCCATGGCCCAGAGTAATACTGGTTCCCACTAACACATCATTTTGCCGTTACAGTTTTCTCTTCTGTCTTAGAAACTGGTCTGTATCTCAGTTAGTAACCATCCTTTCTGCATACCTGATATTGTCTGAGTGACCAGTGGATACTTGGCCACCCATTTTGCTATTACAGAGAGGGAGCAGGGGGATATAATTTTTGAGTACATGCTTGAGATAGCAGTTGAGTGTGAATATTCGAGCATAGTTAATATCCGTAGGAGTGTATATGAAAATTCACAGTTCTGAGCCCTTGTCACACTACTCTGGATTGGAGCAACTGATGTTTGGGTTGGGTCTAGGTGACTTAAAGGTAAATCTTTTGGTGGCAAGCAATATCCTGCTTTTCTGGAGTTGCTGATAGAGGCTAAGCAGCACAGAAGTCCAAGGTTTTTGTCCTCTTGCTTCTTCAGCCTACAGGCAGCCTGGGCGGGGGGGGGAGGTTCTGTTTGGGGGACATTTGTGTTTTCTTCATCAGCACATTTATTTTGCTGTTACTTGAATTGGTGTACTTTAAAAAAAGTTTTCAAAGATGTAAATCCATGGGTGGAAGATGTCATTCTTCCTTTTACACACAGGAAGGAATTCCAGTGCATCCTGTGCAATAAATGAAGGTGTTCCTTCTCTTTTTGCTGTGTTATGATCAGCTCCTAGCATGGGGACTGGTCTATCAATGTCATTTTAGATGGCTCTTTTTATTTTATGTGCTTTTTTGCCCTGCTGGCTTGTTTCTGTTGGCGTATTTTTATTGCTTAGTTACTGGTTTTGTTTTTATTCTTATTTGATATATTGTACTGTTTCAGTACTAGTGTGCTGCTTCAAGCAAGGCAGGAGAAGTGGCACACAAATTTTCAAAAGAAATTAAACACCATGTTTTTCTTCAAAGCTACACGTACTTTATTAATATTCAAACGTATGCCAATTTAATTGATTAAAATAATGTTGATAAAATGCATAATCAGTTAAGACATTTTATTCAAGTGCTTGCCCTATCTAGACAGATATAAAATCAGTGTCCCCTGCTCATGGGAAACAGTGCATTGTGTCTGCTAAAAAACACATAATTGAGCCCCATTGGAGATCTAAGGGAGACATGAAATACAAAAGAAAAGCATTATCAGCTGCTCATAGCAAACATCTGCTGTGCAGAGGTTTCTGTTGTCTTCTGTTACGTCACATGAGAGAATCTGGAATGTTCCCAGACAATTTGTTGTATAGCAAAGTTATGAGTTGCGCTGGAAAGTTATTTGTTAGCTGCAGGACAAGAATGTGTCTGGGACAGTTGCCGTCTTTCATTGCATACAATGGTAGCCAGTGCCACCCTCAAAGAAGGGATATTGATCTAGGGGAAGGAAGAATACAGCAGTTATTTCATAGATGCAGTGCTCCTGTAACTTATAAGAGATATTGCTAGATACAATGGTGGCTTCACTTCAATTCCCATGGCAATGCTGAAGCACATGGGGTCAGTCAGGGCTGCAGAAATTTTAGAGAACATGAAGAGATCTATGTTCTTCAATATACAATTAATTCTCAACTTTGCTACATTGGATGCCACACAACACTTCAAAAAATGAACTCAAAGCTGCAAGGCATTGCATTGCCTTTGTACAGAGGTCGTATCTTTGGAGTCACTTACTAACAAGAGATGTCTTTTGCCTTCCAAGAACGGAGGATCTCAGCAATACTCTTCTTCTCTCCATTGGGTGTTCTCAGGTCATCGGCAGCAGCTCCATTAAAGTTTCCACAGGGACCACATAATTTCCCTGCCAGGTTCTTATTTACTTTGACTGTCAGTCCTCCATCACGGTGGAGGTGAACTTGCATCTGAGAGGCCTGGTCGATCAAGATGCCATCAGGAACACTGCTCACTGAGAAAGCTTTGGAGTTCTTGTATGGAAGTCTTACAAAGCGTCCATTGACCTGGAACATAAGAAGATGAGGGCAGGGGAAAAGATATGGGCTTGAACAAATCTCTAGAACTCAGCAGGAACCACATGGTATCATACAGAAGAACCGATGGTGGTCGAAATAAAGGCAATATTGGAGTCTGCTATGCATAAATTTGAAACTGCATGTTTATGGCCCACTTACTGTTGCTCTTTAAAACCAGTGGGATTGTGTGATTATTCTTTCTATAGGTTAATTGGACTCATGCTCGCCATGGTCCTCAGTTGTCTTGTAGCTTCTAACCTGCAGAATGGACTGCCTGAGGATGGAGTCCCTTCACTTTTTGGAGCACTCGTAAAGAGTGCTGAAAAGCAGTGTGATGACTAATATAAAAAGCAATGTGATGATTAATATCAGACCTGGGAGACTAGAGTTCCAGTTTGGGTTGTCAAGAGACCTCTGGCCAGCAGCCCCTGACCCCTGCCACCACTTGGTAGGGGGGGAAATAAGGCAAAATTACTGTTGCATTAATGCTATGATGTAATTTCCAGGTTGAACCCAGAAGTGACATCATACTGTTCAAGATTTCAGTGGAAACGATGTAGTTTCACCATAGATACACAGTTGAATCCTAGAATGCTCTGATTGCACATCGCTTCTGAGTTCACCCTGGAAATTACATCAGGCCATTGATGGAAGATCCCCCTGTCCATGTCCCTTAGTCTCCCAGCCCACCAACTGGCAACCCTAGTTCAAATCGGCACTCTGCCATGGAAACTTTCTGGGTGACTTAAGGCTAGTCACACTAACCCAAATCTCAGTGTTGATGAGAGGATAAAATAGAGGCAGGCAGCATTGTGAGGGTTTTTTTTTTCTCAATGGGGAGAAAAGAAGTTCATAAAAATCTAAAAGAATAAAATGAAATGTAAGGCACTCCTTTTTCAAAGGGCATTCGGTGCACATTTCTGTTGACGCTTCTCCATTGCTTTGGGGTGTCTGATGTTATTTTAACTTATATATATATATATATATATATATATATATATATATATATATATATATATATATATATATATATATATATATATATATTGCTTCTCCACCTTGTGGCTAAGATCAAGTGTAGTATGTATATCTATTATTTTAATGTTTAAAGATTAATAAACTTTTAAAAAGATGTAGCAGAGATTAATGAAAAGCTCCTGATTATTGCAGGATGTTCTTCCTCACTATCAGATTGCAGTGTTCTATGAATCGGTTGCTGGGATGGCACTGTGTGAGGATAGGTCATGAAAATATATGTGGTTAGAGGACGGTGGGGAAGGGTCAATGTGGGGAAGAGGAGGAGGTAGTAAAGAAAGGGGTTGTACCTAAGAGAAGGGCAAGGTGGGCCTGTTTTTTAATTCATTCATTTAGTACAGTCTTAAGACCAGCATAAAATTTATACTCTATCCCCAGTTTATATTCTACCCTCGTGAAAACCCAGAGCTCCCCCTTGGCATACTCCTGCTTAAAGACCTCTTACCCATGTCCCTTTATTCTTTTTCACGATGATAGATGCCTCTTGGAAGTGGACGTAGACAGTCTTTCCTGCTATTAAACCTTCGTCATCAATATCCTGTTCAATGCTCACTGATACCCTGAACCAGGAGGGGGCACCTTCATCACAAACAGAGACCACATCATAAATGCCACTGCAGCTGTACTGTGCAGAAGCACTGTCAAAAGAGATGAGCTGGGCTCCCGCAGTGAGCTTGCACTGGCCTTCCTGTGTTGCACAGCCCCGCACACCATCCTTAAGCGCACAGGGTTGCTTGACAGGGCAGCTTGTTTTCTGACAAGTGAATTGACTGGAGGCAGTGCAGGTACATTTCTCAGTGCAATTTCTTGAGAAGAGGCTTTCTCCTGCCTGTTGGGAAATGTTTTGGTCAGCGAATATAGTTGAAAGAATGGAAAAACAGTATGAATATTCCACTGTGCATTTACTCTTTTATTTACAGTAGTTTTTGAAATAATTATATCATGCCATTCCACAAGTATCTATTCTGTGCCTAATATCTAAGAAGGATATTATTTTTTAAAAAAAATCAGACACAGCAGAAGGCGCAAATCCTGACAAAGAAAACAGAAGACAATATATTTTTTTTAAAAAAATGAAGAAATCAGAGCCGAGGATCTGCAATTATATTTAACCTGCAGACCACAGAGGTCATTTCTCCTGGAAACAATGGTTGCTTGGAGGGTGAATTCTATGGATATTGCAGTGATTATTTACTCTTTTCTTTTAAAATTATTTTGTGTTTTTTCATCTACAAAGACCCATGCTCTTGCTTATATCAAACCGAGATATCTTTTTTTTAAAAGAAAGAAATCAGAAAGAGCAAAAAGTGCAAGAACTGCCAAACCATAGCAGTAGACAAGAATTTTTTAAAAATATATATATCAAAAAATGAAAGCCAACCCATCCATGGTTATCTTAGAATGAATATGAATGGTTCTGACTAGAGATGGGGATGGAACGCAAAAATGGTGATTTGGTTTGTTTGTTTGCCCAATTTGGTGGTTTGTTGTGTTTCATTTTTTTAAAAAAAATCTGAACAAATTGTGGTTCTTTGGTTGATATGGTTTGGGAGCACTAGAAAGCACCAGCGTGCTGCGACATGCCCAGCGTGATGACATCACCCGGGAGTGACAATATCACACCAGGCATATTTGCCGGGTTGTGGCACCATAACGTCACTTCTGGGTGACATCATGCTGGGCATGTTGCAGCACAGAAGGAGAATCCCCTGTTGATAACACAGACGAACCAGCCCCCAAACAAGCTACTTTGTTTTGTGAGTCGTGCATAGTGCAAGTACCCGAACCAATTTAAAACAAACCACAAATCGACTATTTTAGGCACAAATCACAATTCAGGCTCTCATTCGTGCCCATTCCTAGTTCTGACCTATCTTCTTATATTTAATGATTAAAAATGAGTTTCCTGAGAGAAGGAGTTCCATAGTTTTGGAACTAATATAGAGGGATTAGGTTGTCAACTTCAGGTAGATACTTGCCTAGAGATTTTGGGGGTGGAGCCTGAGGAGATGGAGTTCGAGGGGAAGAACAGGAGAGCCAGTTTGGTGTAGTGGTTAAGTGTGCGGACTCTTATCTGGGAGAACCGAGTTTGATTCCCCACTCCTCCATTTGCACCTGCTAGCATGGCCTTGGGTCAGCCATAGCTCTGGCAGAGGTTGTCCTTGAAAGGGCAGCTGCTGTGAGAGCCCTCTCCAGCCCCACCCACCTCACAGGGTGTCTGTTGTGGGGGAGGAAAGTAAAGGAGATTGTGAGCCGCTCTGAGACTCTTTGGAGTGGAGGGCGGGATAGAAATCCAATATCTTCTTCTTCTTCTATACAGTCCATCCTCTAAAACAGGGTGCACATTTTGTAGATGCACAACTTTCTGTATGTATAATCTACCAGTCGTGCCAGCCTTCCAAGCCAAAAATGGAGAACAGGACAATAATACACTGACCTTGAAGTAAATCCCATTGTGCACACAGCCACATCTGTCCAAAGGTACACATGTGGCCCCATCAAATGCATAGCCATTATTACATTGGCAGCCTTCAAAACATTTTGTTGTGCACTGGGGTGCGGTGGACAAGCTGGCACAGGTGGAATCACAAGTTGTGGTGCATGCCTCATAGTGGCTGTTGGCTGGACAGGTAAGGGCTGCAAAAGGAAAACAGTAGCAATTAGAGATATTTTTTAATACTGTAAATGGAGAAACATTGGAAAAGGACAAAATTAAAACAAATCTGAATTGTACCTTTGTTGATTTCTATTAGACAACAGATATGGTCATGCATTCTGCATGACTCTAATCAAACCTGATTTTGGTATAATGTACGTAAGAAACTGTAGGTGTCTAGATAGCTTTCATATACCAGGTCATTTAACTCCTAGCCAGAGATACATCTCAGGAACGCTGCAGGGTTGTTCTTAATACAGTACACGCTATTAGAGAGCCTCTGCTATTTTTATATTCTTAATATAAACAAAATCAAAAAAGCATTATACCATTCACCATCATTGTTATACAGATAATTAAAGGAGAACATAAAGATTTCTTACTCTGAAAGTAAGCAGGTCACAGGCAAGGAACCCCTTCTGAGAAGTTCTCAGTCAATACAGCTTACCATATTATAGGAGTTTGGAATCATCTCCTAACAATAGCTAGCTATCTCGCTTGGTATAAGGTTTTGTGTGCATGCACACTTCTTCACAAAAGCTTATACCCAGAATTAAACTTCGTTGGACTTAAAGGTGCCGCTGGACTCAAGCTTTGTTCTGTTGCTTCAGATCAACACAGCTGCCCACCTGTGTTCCCTCTAAGTTGAGTTAGCACGAGCAAGCTCACAGATTTTTAGCCTCCAGCTCACACCTTTTTGTCTTAGCACAGCAAAAATGACCCCAGAGCACAATAATTTGTGCAGTAGCTCACAACTTTAATGCCAGTAGCTCACAAAGTAGAATTTTTGCTCACAAGGCTCTGCAGCTTAGGGGGAACACTGCTGCTCACCTGTATCTGTTTCACTTGATAAAGGTCACATTCTTGGCTAACTCACTATCTTATACCTTCAAACATCATATGAGGTTATCTATACTCAGAACCTCTTTCCATAATTTAGAAAAAACATTAGTTCATTGTTACTATTTTTTATCTTAGCAATTTAAAATAATATTTACATGTTTCTCGTTACTATGAATATCTTGTGGCCCAAGGTCACTATTTATTGACTTTTATTGACTTTATTTATATCCCGCTTTTCTTCTCAGTGGGGACCAAAAACAGCTTACATGAACCAACTGGCAACATGACAAACGTAAGTCATATTCAGCCTATTTGGTTCATTATTGAATTTCAGAAACCATTTCATTTGGGTTAGTCTTAATTCTGATATTAATTAATGGGTCAGGTGATATTTTAATTAATCGCTAAAAGGCTAACTGAGGGCAATGTAGATCATGAAAAGCGTGGACAGAGATAAAGAAATTCAAAAGAACAAAGAGAAAGCAGTGCTAGTAAATGTGCAGGGAAAACTCAGCTCTCAACATGAGGTGTGTTGCACTTAACTAGAATCAGGAAAATGCAATATAGATGTTCGAGAGAACCTAAAGAAGTAGGCAGGTAGGAGAATCAAGGACTGTTGTCTAGGGAACCAAAAGGGCATACAATTGCTTAGATGAGAATCTAGATCCTGAGGAGACTGAAGTTACCTTTAGGAATTGTATAGAAAGAGAACCATTGGCACAATGCCTATCATATTATTGGAACCTGGTATAGCTTGAATCCCTTGGACTGCAAGATCAAATCAGTCAGTCCTTAGGGAAATCAACCCAGACTGTTCCCTGGAAGGTCAGATGCTGAAGCCGAAGCTCAAATACTTTGGCCACCAAATGAGAAGGGAGCACTCACTGGAGAAGATCCTGATGCTGGGAAAGACTGAAGACAAAAGAAGAAGGGGACAGCAAAAGATGAGATAGCTGGACAGCAGTACTGATGTAACTAACATGAATTTGAGCAGACCTTGGAGGATGGTGGAAGACAGGAGGACCTAGAGTGATTTTGTCCATGGGGTTGCAAAGAGTCGACTGTGCGACTGAACAACAACAAATAGTTTGAATCATTTTTTCAAACTGATTTTTGTATGACTGGAGGAGTCACCCTTGAGAAAACTGGATAAGGGAATTGCTTTTCTAAACTTACAACAGAAGGCATCTGTTCTCCAGACTCCAACTCTGGCACCAGCTGCCTGGCATGCGGCGGCATAGGCCTGAATGCTCGGACAGAGGGATTCTTGAGCTCCATTGGCAGCGCACATGTCATACAAGCAATGCTCAAAGTAATGAGTGGGGTGCCCCAATCGGTGACAATCTCTGAATGGGCCCGTCTTAGACAGAATGATGCCACAATAGCTTTCGGACTTGTACGGTGCTGTCTTGGCAGCATCACAAGTTGGGCATTTCTCCCCACAGTCATCAGAGCAGCTGACACCATCTACAGGGACCTTCCAAGAGGCCCCAAACTCAACAAGATTTTGAGTAACTTCTCCATTAGGAAGCATGAAATCATCACGCTTGTCTCCATTGAAGTTACCACCCAGGCCACACATGTGTCCTTGGTAGGTGCTGGGGACAGTCACACGGACATATGAGAAAGTATTGTAAAGGATTGTGAAGCCAAAAGAGGACTGGATAATGATATTGTTCCCCTCCTGGGTAATCCAGAGTTTCCCATCATCCTTATTTAATGGCAGTGTGTGTAGCTCTCCATCCACCTGCATAAACAACAAAAAATATCAGTGGGGATTTAGTTCTGATCTCTCTCACAGGGACATGTTTGTGCACGTAATATTTTTCACAAATGATCTACAGATACGTAACAGATAATCAAGTACAAGGAACATACCATCGCCTTCCACTTCATTCCTCTCTCAAGGACAACTGTGTACCCATGAATGGAAACCACAACACTCCTTAAGAGAACTAATGCACTGTCCTTGGACTTCTCATTCTGCACCAATACTGAGAAGCTCTCCAGCTGAGGATCCTCACTGCACACTTTGGCTAAGACGTAAGTGCAGGAGCCATGGAAATTGAATCTTTGCCCATCAAAGGAAATGTAATGAAGGTCACCAGATGCTATACATGTTCCGTATCGCACTGGGTGACAGCCTTGGATGCCATTTTCCACCCTGCATTCCTCATGTGAGCCACAGGAGAACTTTTCACACTCAACAGCTCCATGGTCTGTGCAGCGACACTTCTCTTGGCAGGAGGAGTCGGGGTAGAACTCCTCTCCCCTCTTATAGTATCTGCCGCGATGCACACAGCCGCACTGTGCAAGAGGGACACACTGATCTCCACTGAGGATGAATCCCGAGTCACAAAAACATCCTTCAGTGCAACGAGACTCACATGTCGTTGTAGTAAAAAGGCTGTTGCAAGTTTTTGGGCAGCCGTTTCCACAAAGTTCATAGTGTGAATTAGCTGGACAGGGAAGGCCTAGAAATAAAGAATAAGGAAAATTCTGGTGATCTTTGGACTGTCAGAGTACTTTATGTAGAACACACAGTTTTCAATTTGATATGTGGGATCAGTCATTTGTATGACCATTTCTCAACCCAGTCCCTGAGCTTCATTTTTTTAAGGTGCCAGTACACATCTGTAGGGTTGTGCCAATTTCCACCAATTCCCCCCTTCCTTGGCAGATCTCCATTAAGCTGTTCCTAAGGGTCTATTCTTTCTCTGGCTGAGTGAGAATGGGAACTTGGGAGAACTCTGGAAAATAACACCTGCCCTCAGTACCAGTGAATAACATCACCAAAAAAAATTAAAAACCCTGCTAGTCAATCCCAATCATGTTTACTCACAAATATGTTTTATTTATTTCAATGTGGGTATTCTGTATTCCTTTCATGTATTTCTATCTTTTTAAATTTTAGTACAGTGGTTGTTCCTGGAATTAGGGAAGGGCCTAGAAGTGGAAGTATGCTGGTATGGAGCAGTACAGAACAGCAGTAGAAAAGGAGCCCTGTGGTGCAGAGTGGTAAGCTGCAGTACTGGAGTTCAAGCTCTGCTCACAACCTGAGTTCAATCCCTGTGGAAGCCAGGTTCAGGTAGCCAGTTCAAGGTTGACCCAGCCTTCCATCCTTCCACAGTCAGTAAAATGAGTACCCACCTTGTTTGGGGGTAAAGTGTACATGACTGGAAAAGCCAATGGCAAACCACCCCATAAAAAAAAAAAAACAACCAAGAAAATGTCGTGATGTGACATCACTCCATTGGTCAGTAATGACTTGGTGCTTGCACAGGGGACTACCTTTACCTTTTACCCTACTCCAAGAGAGACAGTATGGGGGATAAATTTAAATTAGCTCCATCCTGAATGGGCATAATACTCTCTGGTCAGTGGTAGCTCAAAAAGAGTTCCTAGTTAAATCCGTAATAAAATTTTCCAGAGTGATTTTGCTGGTAGTGGATTCTGAATGTTTGGTTTTCTTTTTAATCTCTCTTCTGATCGCTGGTTTTATTGATCCATCTAAAAATCCCAGTGCTCTAGAGGCCTCCAGATTTCTTGATGTTCTTATTGATTTACATTGTATTGTTATGTTTTCAAAATTATGTTTCACTACTAGTTTCCATGTTTTGAGTATGATAATTTATAGTTAAATCAGTTGGATACAGAATATGTTTTCTACTAACGGGAGTCACTTTCATCAGTGGAACAAAACTTGATTCCAGCCTCTCACTGCAGTCCCCTGATCCCTCCAAAATGCTGTTCCTGGAAGATAAAGGGACCCTCAAGAAAGCAGGAGGGGCCAATGAAGGATCCGCAGCAGGAGTGGGAAATTGATAGAAATTACATCTGTCTCTCCACTAGCAGAACTTTTAGTCTGGATCCACCCGAATGTCTTTACATTTGTTGTAAACTGCCCACATTGTTAGCATAAGGCTACATTGTTAGCATAAGGGCAAGGTAAACATTTTACTATAAATAAACTGGAATTCTTATCACATGCATCTCACCTTTTTTAAAAAAATGTGTTAAACTAGGATCTCTTCCACCTCAATTTTTAGTGAGGACATCCTAAGAGGTAACACTTACTGCAGAAGGAGGCTGATCTCCATGGCCCAACCTGAACACCCTGAGCTTGGCAAGCTGTTGCGTAGGCACTGATGGCATGACAGAGAGTGTCACGGTGACCCTTGTACAGACAGGTGTCAAAGACGCAGTCATCAAAGAAGGATGTTGGGTCAATGGCTCCATGGCACTGTTTGAATGGCCCATCTTTTTGAATGAGGACCCCGCAGTACTTGTTAGTCTTGAAGGGTTTTTTTTCTGCCTCCCCGCACACTTGGCAGTTGCTGGTACATCCCGCTGAGCACCCTGGGACATCCCTCACTTTCCAGCTGTCTGCAAATTGGATTTCATCGACTGCTTGAGTTCCAGCTTTCATGGTGAAGTCATCTCTGGGATCCTGATTGGCATTGCCACAGAGTCCGCAGATAGCATTGGCATAAGTGTTAGGTATGATGACCCTGGCGTAGCTGTACCAGTCAAAGCTGACTCTCAGATCAAAGTCTGTTTGGATGAAGCCATGGACTCCACTGATGTAGACTTTCAGCTTATTTTCAAAGGTGAAAGGCAGGTCCACAAAGACTCCATTGACCTAGGATATAAGCAAAAGGGTTTTGGGTTTTTTTAGTGGATTAAAAAATATACCCTGATTTAGATAGCCTGATCAGATCTTGGATACTAAGCAGGGTTGGCCCTGGTTAGTACTTGGATGAGAGACAGCCAAGGAAGACTAGGTTTGCTAGAGGCAAGTCACCTCTAAAGATCTCTTGCCTTGAAAACCATATGGAGTCACCATAAGTGAGCTGTGATTTGATGACAAAACACGTATACACACATATAAGGATTTTTACTGTTTATCACTAACTTGCCAAACATGGCCAAGGTGTTTTGGCACATTCATTGATAGCTTGGGCACCTGCTCTATGCAGACAAAGTGCTGGACAGTCCAATCTTAAGAACATTCTTAAGTACTTAGAAGGCTGTAACTCTCTGTAGGATTATACCACAAACCTCCTTTGTCTTTTCACCTCCTACCTGCCAGCGGACAGTTTTCCTGGCTTCAAGCCTTAAGCAAGATTTGTCCCCAAGTTGCATTTGCCCATGACTTCATCTTTCTTCATTTTCCCCACTGGCCTCTTAGATATTTGCTGGCAGACTAGTCCATTTATGTATCATAATCTTTGTTCATTGAGAAGTTAGAATGTTTGTGAATATTCCAGACTCTCATTTTCGCTTTCCATACAAACACACACACACACAAACTACCAGTGTTTCCCCGCACAAAGATCAGCCTCCAAGTAAGAGAAAGGTTCTTTGAAAACACAGTAGAAAATGTGCTAAGCAGAATTCTTATGTTCAGAAAAAAATAATCAGCAGCAAATGTTAAGTCTCTTACATGCACACAAACATAGGTGATTTTAAATCCCCCAATTTTCTCATATCCCAGCTTTTGTACCTGAATTTTGCGTGGATATTCTTGGCTCAGGCTGATGTTCATGTTGTAGACCTCCAAAGTCACCACTTTAGTGTAGGACACTGCTTTACTGCCCCGGTTGTTATTCTGCACCGTGACCAAAAATGGGGTGAGGCTGGGGTCTTTGGAGCAGACACCGGCCATCTGATAAACGCAGGTTCCCATGAAATCAAATTTCTTTCCATCAAAGGAGGTGTAGTGAGGATCTCCAGTTCCTATGCAAGTGAAGTAGCTGGGGGCTCGACAATCCCGGACTCCACTGACCATGGTGCATTTCTCATTGGCCTTGCAGGAAGACTTAAGGCACACAGCCCTGCCAATCTTCGGGTCACACTTGCAACGAGAATGACAGCCCTCATCTGCCCAAAACTCCTGCCCTGGGCTGTAGGTGATGCCGTTGTGGGTGCAGTTGCAGGTGTCCATTGGGACACATTGATCACCATCTCGGACATAGCCCTTATTGCACTGGCAGATCGTTGCACAGGTGTCCTCACAGGTTTGGGGAGCAGTCCGGTTAGAACAGGTAGCTGGGCAACCGTTTCCACAAATCTCATAATAGCTGTTCTCAGGGCAGGTCATTGGGGGTTTTGGCTCTGAATGAAACAAGGAGCAGAACAGCCCCAGTGAACTGTCAGATTTATTAGCCTTTCAAGACACCTTCATCCCCAAGTTGAATGCTTATCTGGAACAGTCTTTTACAATGTACTACTGAAATGCAGACACAGTGATATGCAGACACTCAAGCAGAGTTATACCCTTCTAAGTCCATTGAACTCAATAATTTGGATCCTCCCTAAAATTTCCACCTGGACATGTGGGGGGGGGGGGAGTGACCTTTTTCCAGTTCCAGCCTTGCACATCTCTTGTCCCCCCCCCCCAAAAAAAATTATTCCTGGTGTTCCCCATCTTCCCTTGAGCAGCATTCTGGGGAGTGTTTCAGGTTGTAATAGAAGGAGGTAAGGTCACACATCTGCAGATGGAAGGCTTACCATCTGCTAAAATTATAAATGGGCTCCAAGCTAATGGACTTAGGAGGTTAACTGTGTTTAGGACTGCATTGTTAAGGCATCTTTTTCTTGCAGGGATGTACGCTCTGAAGCCCAAAAGAATACTTTACAGTTGTGGGAAGCAACAATCAGCCATTGGGAAACTGAAAATGCAGAGTTAAGGAACTCAGTTACCTTGATTTAGCTCCTAAGAGCCCTGGAGGGAGGGGTACCAAGAAAAAAAATGTTTATGCAAGCATGATAAATGCAACCTATGGTTGGATACAGGGTTGGATCTAGGTTAATTTTTTTGGTAATAGAAGGGAAGTGTAATTTCCTCCAACTCCCTCTTCCCATTGCAGGGCTCCAGTTTTCCCTCATGCCATTTTTGAGGATCCTGTGTCATCTAGAAGCAGCATTTTGGGCAGATTAGTGAGGTGCAGCAGGAGAACGGAGGCAGGCAGCTTCTGTTCTATTAATGGAAGTATCTTAGTATAGATCCAACTCCTGGGTTTGGTCAGTGTCTAGATGGGGTGTAAACCATTTTGATTTCCAGGACTGCCCTGCCAATTTGGAGGCAGTAAGTGGACTCGAAGCCCAATGCGTGTCTTCTGATTTAACTCTGGATTGCTTCGACCCGCTCAGCTTGGAGGAGGTCGACAGAATTCTTGGCACTGCACGATCCACGACTTGTGACCTGGACCCATGCCCCTCCTGGCTAACTAAGGCCTGCCAGGAGGAATTAAGATATCCTATACGGGATATTATAAATCGATCCCTTTCAGAGGGTGTTTTTCCAACACCCCTGAAAGAGGCATTGGTCCGCCCTCTCTTGAAAAAACCGTCATCAGACCCGGCCGAATTGGCACACTACCGGCCGGTCTCAAATCTGCCCTTTTTGGGCAAAATTATCGAGAGGGCTGTGGCGGTGCAGTTACAGGAATTTCTGGAGGACGCTTCCGTCTTAGACCCATGCCAGTCCGGCTTCCGCCCGGGCCATGGGACGGAAACAGTCCTGGTCGCCCTCATGGATGACCTCCGACGACAACTGGATCGAGGCGGCTCGGCGGTACTGCTGTTGCTAGACCTATCGGCTGCGTTCGATATGGTCGACCATCGGCTGCTGACCCGCCGCCTCGCCGACGCAGGAATTCGGGGGCTAGCCTTACAGTGGCTCTCCTCCTTTCTTGACGGTCGGGGACAAAGGGTGGCAATTGGGGGGGAGCTGTCTCAGAGGCACCCACTTCATTGTGGAGTGCCTCAGGGAGCAGTTCTCTCCCCGATGTTGTTTAACATCTTTATGCGCCCCCTTGCCCAGATTGCACGGAGGTATGGGCTGGGTTGTCATCAATACGCAGATGACACCCAGCTCTATCTATTGATGGACGGCCGGGCTGGTGATGTCCCTATAAATTTGGACCGGGCATTACAAGCCGTGGCTGACTGGCTCAGGCTGAGCGGGCTGAAGTTGAATCCGGCGAAGACTGAGGTCCTTTGCGTGGGCCGCGGCGGACCGGGAGGGGAGATTACCCTACCGGCCTTTGACGGTGCGCCACTGGCACCAGTGCGCAAAGTCAAGAGCCTGGGAGTGCTACTGGAATCCTCTCTATCAATGGAGGCCCAGATAGCCGCCACTGCTAGATCCGCCTTCTTCCATCTCAAGAGGGCGAGGCAGCTGGCTCCCTTCTTGGTGCGCACCGACCTAGCAACTGTGATCCACGCAACGGTCACTTCGAGATTAGACTACTGCAATGCCCTCTACATGGGGCTGCCCTTATACCGAACACGGAGGCTTCAGGTAGTCCAGAACGCGGCGGCCAGGCTGCTGGAGGGACTACCACGGTGGGAACCTGCGCGGCCTGGGCTGCGGGATCTGCATTGGCTGCCGGTTGTGTACCGTGTTCGCTATAAAGTGCTGGTTATTACCTTTAAAGCCCTATATGGCCGAGGACCTGCCTACCTAAAGGACCGCCTCTCCCCATATGTGCCCCAGAGAGCACTGAGATCCAGCTCTCAGAACTTACTAACAATCCCTGGGCCAAGAGAAGCTAGGTTGAAGGCTACTAGGGAGCAGGCCTTCTCAGTGATAGCCCCTCGTTGGTGGAACGACCTTCCAGAGATGGTGCGAGCCCTGCAGGACCTGAACCAATTCCGCAGGGCTTGCAAAACATTTCTTTTCCAGCTGGCTTTCGAGATAGAACCTGATTAATCCGACTTGTGGACATCTAGCCATCTTGTGGATATTATGATTACAGTATTTTAGCACCTATTTTATATATTTTATCTATTTTAAATAATTCACTATGTAATTGATATATTTAAAATTGTTTATATTGTTTTAGATGAATCATGGGATCCCCATGTCTGTTAGCCGCCCTGAGCCCGCCTTGGCGGGGGAGGGCGGGATATAAAAATAAAGTTTATTATTATTATTATTATTATTATTATTATTATTATTATTATTATTATCATGGAAGATAACGGGGATGGACATGTAATTATTTTTTAATGTGTTTTTAATGGGGAAATAGTTTATCCCAAATTAATGTTCTGTACAGAAAAACTAAAATCCATCCCAATGCTTAACGTTGCTCAAAATATATACATTCAAAGATAAAACCAAAATTCTTAGTTCCAGATTAAAATCTAGTTTCTAAAACACAAATTTCCTAAATTTCCTCCTCATCTACTTCTGGTTTCATAGCTGAAAATCAAGGATTCTCAGAATCATGGCAATAGCAATTAGCCTCCAGCAAATTATTATATTTGTAATGCAGTCCTATGCAGAATTATCCCAGTCTAGGTATATTGAAGTCAGTGGGCCTAGACTTGTGTAACGTTGCCTAGGATTGCATTGTCTTCAGGTGTAGCTTATTCCTCACACTTTAAAAAAAACAACACCACATATGCTTTGACCCTTTGAGACACTCCGAGAAAAGCATCATTATTCATTTTCCACAGAGAAGCATCAAAGCATCAAATACCATCCAACACCCACAGGTCTCCTTCGAAAAAAAAGAACAATGCCACTGATAAAATGCTGGACATATTATATCGAATTGCGAAGCTGATGCCAGCTTTTAGGGAGCAATCCTAAACAGATCTCTTCAGAAGTATTATTACTATCAGAAGTATTATTATTGTGAAAATGACTCTCTGGAAAGTGCCCTTTGGACTTTAGCCAGAGAGTAGTAGATTACCCAACTGAGCACTTTCTGTATTTTGTGAGGCAATCATTTTTTTTCTTGAGTTCACTTTTCCACAATGCCTAGGGGGAAATTAGCTAAATGAAGTCAGTCGAAATGCTGGAAGATGCATCGCCAAGGTTAAAAACACAATCACACCATCCAAAGATTATGCTTATGACCAGAGATAAGGCAGTAACATTTTTTGTTTTCCACCAAAGCCCTTCTGTGACCTTAAATATAACACTGAGCATCACCTCCCACGCTTGCATCAACCACTTACCATCACAGATCTTGGTTTTGAGTTTGGAGGCAATTTTTTCCATGGCACTGAAATCTACTCCATATAGGAAGTGCTCGTCCACGGGCTCAGAGGCAATGGTTCGCAGTTCATCTTCAGCAGCATTGCCAATGCCAACTGCATACATGACAATTCCTGCAGACCAGGCAACAGACAATGGATCAAAATTTAGAAATCTACG
Source organism: Heteronotia binoei (assembly GCF_032191835.1). NCBI lineage: Eukaryota > Metazoa > Chordata > Lepidosauria > Squamata > Gekkonidae > Heteronotia > Heteronotia binoei. The sequence goes on from NC_083239.1 coordinate 32,621,378, forward strand.
AGATGGGTCTCTGGACATGAGCGTTGCTTGGACTGCCAGTGCTATGAATTCATATACTACTGGCAGAAAGATCTTGGCAGGGAAGTCTGAAAGGGAGTCTGTAGCAAAATGAGCATTGCAGGTGCCATGAAATAATGGGGGACATATCCAGCTGGCTCTGGTCTTAAGGAACTAGGCCCCCAGGAGGTGTTCTCCAGCCTGATTCTAGCATTTGCAACAGATTGCCACTAGAAGCTTGTACAGATGTGCCCATATAGTCCCTCTGCAAACCGAACTGTCTGTCTTGACCTTTTCAAATAAAGCAGCACAGGATTGATTTGGCCTCATTCCAAGAGCTACCAACGGCAAGGTGGGGCCTGGAGTTGTCCCAGAATTGTAGTGATCTCCAGACTCCAGACATAGAAGCCAGACTCTATGGCAGGAGTGACCAAACTGTGGATCAGGAGCCACATGTGGCTCTTTCATATTGTGTGGCTCTCATTGGTTGGCTTGGAGAATGCATTTAAAGTTGCTTTCTTTCCAACTCAACCTTTCCTTCCTTCCTGCCTGCCTGCCTGTCTGCTCTCAAACATCTGATGTTCATGTTTTGTGGCTCTCAAACATCTGACATTTATTCTATGTGGCTCTTATATTAAGCAAAATTGGCCACCCCTGTTCTATGGCATACATTCCTGTTAAGCTCTCTCCCCTCCCCAAAATCTGTCCTCCTGAGACACGCCACCCCTCCCAAAAAAAAAAAAATCCCCAAGAATTTTACCAAGCTGGAGTTAGCAATCTTAGGCATCCCTTTGACAATGTGGCATAAGCTTAGGCTTTAGGCATGGGACAGAATGAATATGATACAAAAAATTAATTTAATTCAAAGGAAACTTTAATGCTGCTTTTCATTAAAGCCTACTACTGCTCCATTTAATTGTTAGTGCTTTATTGTTTATTGTTCATTATCTGCTTGTTGTTTATGTTATTATTAAAACTAAAATAAAAAGTTTTTTTAAGTCACTGTTTGCAAAGTGGAAAAATATTCAGGGTGGGGGGGAAAGTGTCTAACTACTACTAGACAAAGGAAAAATAAAAGAAATGATAAACCTGGTCCTCTTTCCCTAAGATCCAGAAGTTCTCCTTGAAGTGTTCTTTAAGTGAAGTGGCACCATAAATAACTGAATATGTACAAGGGGGAAGGCTACTAATTTTCACGGGTTATTTGCAAGGCTGCCATTTCTATCTGCAGCAAGTTTGCCATTCTGTTCAGGCTCACATAAGAGCTGTACTACATACAGGCATACATCTCTTTGCGGCACCCTCACCTGATTCCTTTGCTTTTATGGCCCATTCTGCAACGTTATCACTAGACTGCCCATCAGTGAAGACCAGGCCAATCCTGCTTACATCCTGGGAAAGAGGTCTGGCACCTTCCCTTGCAGAGAAGCTCTGTTCCAACATGTACTTGAGAGCCAGGCCTGTCATGGTGCCACTTTCCATGTACTTTACTTTCTGCACTGCTGCCTTGATCTGTGCTGCTGATGTGTATTTGTTGAGTGGGAACTCGGTGTGTGGAGAGTCGGAGTACTGGACCAGCCCCACTTGCGTGCCATGAGGGGACACTTCCAGAAAATCCACAATGTGGTTCACAAACTGTTTCACCAGCTGAAAGTTCTCAGCCCCAATGCTCCCGGACCCATCGATCACCATCACCATATCGAAGGACCTAGATCTGCACCCTGTAAAACCAGGACAAAGAAGAGGGGGGTGAAAGGAGCAAAGAGAGATCTTTATTAATGCCAATAGCCTCATATTCCCAAGTGGTGCAACCTAGCCCTTTCCAAATTGTGAGGAGCTCAACTTCATGAGTCTGCAGATTTCCTCTAAAGCTCAAAATTGCCCCCTCCTCTGAGACATGGTAATCATCAATCAGTATGATTCCCCAAATTTTGATACACATTTTACAATTGGGTAGGGCCATGGCTTACTAGTCAAGTATATGTTTAGCATGCAGAAGGGCTCAGGTTCAATCTCTGCCATTCACGTTTTTAAAGGATATTAGGGAGCAGAATTTTTCTTTGACTGAGGCCCTGGAGAACCTTTGGCCATCAGAGAACAAGATGGAAACAAATCTCAGTATAATGTAGTTTCACCTTTTTATTAAGTACTCACATGCCTCCTGTTATACTGCCTATTCAAATAATACCCAAAGTCTTCACTGCTTGTTTTCAATCTTTTGAGACAAAAAAAAAAAATCAGTCTTGTCAGGTCTTAGAAGCTAAGCTGGGCCAACCCTGGCAAGTACTTGGATGGGAGACCTCCACGAAATATCAAGGCCGGGGTGCAGAGGCATGCATTACATGCATTACAAAGGCATGCATTACAAAGCCACCGCTCTGATATGTCCAAGCCCCTAGTAGGGTTTGCCAAAAGTCACCATGACCTCCAGGCATATACACATGCACACCTTTAATAAAAAGAGAGAAACAAGTTTTTCTGTTCTGTCAGTGCCTTCCAAGAAGATCTCCTCTGTATGGAGCAGAAGTTAATATTAACACATGAAGGAAAGGGGTTGGGGCTCTGTGGTAGAGAATCTGCTTTGCAAACTGAAAGTTCCTGGTTCAGTTTTCAGCATCTCTGATGAAAAGGATCAGGGAGTAGATGACATGAAAAGTCCCTTTCTGAGACCCTGAAGAGCTGCTGCCAATCAAAGTAGACAAGACTGATATGGATGGACCAACAGCCTGACTCAGCAGATGGCAACTTCATGCATTCATGCATTCCTGTATTCCTGCAGTCAGCCTAGTAGAATAAATAATTAGGCCTTTCCTGTCCTTCATGTCCTGCTCCCAATGAATCGTGTTACCATCAATTGAAATTGTAGATGTGTTCCAAGCTTGATGGGCTTAGAAGGGTTAACTGCTTTTCAGATTGCATTGTTAAGGCTTTTCTTTTCAGGGCTGTACACTGCTGAAACCCAAAAGAATGTGTTGCAAATATGGGAAGAAAATGTCAGTCTTTTTGAAGTGGAAAATGCAGAGTTAAGGAACTCACCTGGTCACCTTGATTTAGCTCCTAAATGTGTGGGGGGAGGGGTTAGACATTAAGAAAAATGTTACATGCATGAATAACACATGGATTAAGATTATATTCACTAAGAAAGTCATTTGCAAAGTTTTTGCAGTTCTTTACTGTTGTGATGTGGCATATTTTGAGAAGAGTTTTGACCGTAATTGAAGATGCTATTTTCAGCCTTTGGTGGATTTAAAGTTAATTTCTATCCAGGGGGATGAGCTGAAAAGTACATGATATACCCATCTCATAAAAACTAAACAGATATGGTTCTAGTCAGTGCCTGCATGTGGTATAAGCCACATTAAATTCCACAAAGGAAGAAAGATGGAATATAGTTATCACCATTTTAAAAAAAAATCAAATAATTCTAAAGTTTTTGGTCTCGGATTCAAACTCTGGAATTTAAATGGAGATTTCCTTAAGAATTTCTTGGCCATAACATCTAACTTCCTACAGCCTAGCTACATACAACATTTATACCATTCTTTGCAGAGTTACGCTAGTCCAAGTCCACTGAGGTCAATGGGAACAGGATGGAGTAACTCTGTATAGTATTGCATTGTCAGGCAGGTGTAGCTTTTCTGTTTCTCCTTTCCACAAATGAAGGCTAGTTTATATTACCTTAAACGCATCCACAGCCTCACAAGCAAGAAAGAACACTGGAGATCCATGTGCAGTTATCACTATTCATCTAGCACATTTTTGTCTCCCAACAAAGCCATTATACCTCTTAAATGATAGAAACATGTGCAGTATTTAGGAACAAAGTTATCTGTCTGTCTTATACCAATACAATTAATTACCAGATAAGGGAAGAGGCGGGGGAGCAAAACCATAGGCTTCATACTCTCTGCCGCCAAAGACCAAGACACCGAAGGGAGTTCCAGGATGCTCTAAGGACAGCGACTGGGCTCCTGCTTTCAAGTTGTATGTGCCCCATTGATAGAGTGTGCCAGGAACTGCTTTCCACTGAATGCCACGAATAGGCTGCTTATCTCTAGTAATGCTGAGCATTTCAGATCTTTTTGCTATGAGAACGGCACTGATCTTAAAGTTGCTTATCCCATCAATGTGGTAAGATTGTCCATAGCTTGTTATGGCAGGGATGTTGATCAGGAATGAATCGAATTTAGTTGTCTTGAAACCGGTGAAGAAGAAAAGGACCTGGATTCCAGCATTGGCGGAGATGTAAAGTGCATGAGGGAATCTGATGTCAAACTGCCTGACTTCCCCAGCCACCATGTCCAGAGATTTTTTTCGAGTCCCCTGCTGATACTCGATATGAGTATTCTGAGCTGCAACCACATATGCGATGTCTGGATTGGTTTGGAAGAAGACGGGGGGAACAATGAATGAAGTACCCCAGCCAGAGACTGGCAGAAGCTGTTCAATGACATGATCACAGTACGAATATTTTACAATACAGCTGTGCCCACTCAACACCGCCACAGGATGCACCGATTTTATCATGGTCCCAGACAGATCATCTGAGCTTTGAAGCTGGATGACCTGTAGAGCCTTGAGGGAAACACGGAGTATGCTCCCTGCAGGATGTGACTGTCCATTGAACGTAACAGCACCTTTTAAATGGATATCAACTGTTGTAGGAACTTGCCAGGCTATGATTGCGAATTCTTTAAAATAATTTGTCGATACAGTTGGGGTTACCACATAATATACCGTGCCAAGTGCTTGGGCTGGGTACACTGTCATGGTTCCTATTGAACCAGACTTTCTGTACACTAAGACAACAGAAATGTCCTTTTCTGCTTTAATGAGAATGGAGTGATCAGAGGTGTTGCTGCCTCTCACTTCTGCAGACTCTGGGATCTCCACAGGCAACATGTTCCCCTTTGTAAGTGAATAACTCTTCTGGAATGGAGATTTATTCATTTTCACATGGACTCTGGTAGACTCATGGTAACCGGTAATGAACAGTTGGAGGCTTGTTTTAGAGGAGTGCTGGATATTGTAATTTTCCATGAAAGTGGTGACGAATTCTCGGCCATAGAATTGAGCTCTGCAATGGACTGCGGAGATGAGAATAAAAAGGGAGAAGAATATAGATTGGCAAAAGAAGCATAACCAAATAATCCAGTTGAAGACAGAGGCAGAATTTCCTCTCTTTCCCTTGAGCATGGGGGGGGAGGGGTTGATATTAGCAGAAAGGAAATTGTGTAGAATTGAACTGTGTACCACAGGCAATGCCATCCTCTGGCAAAGGCTTATAGAATGCCTGTATTCAGATATTTATATCCCACAATTTTTGCTCTAATATTCACAAGAACTCTAAATATTGTGTTACTTTTAATATCTAGGCCAGTCTGTTCTTCATATGGTTCATTTTCTACTCTTGTTCACATTGTTGATATTGTGTAGTATCAATATCATTAGGATAATACTTCAGAATTTAAATGGATAATAATTAGGACTTTAAGAAATCACAGTAAACATTTATTCTGACTCACCTAGGATCATACACACATGGAAAGTTCAGTTTGTATATCTGTATTTTTCTTTTTTTATATATGCTCTGTCTTGGATGGCCCAGGCTTGTTCAGTCCTGTCAGATCTCAGAAACTGAATATTGTTGACCCTGACTGGATGGGAGACCACCAACAAATTCCAGTGCTGAGAAATGCAATGGCAAACCACATCTGCTTGGTTTGCCATTGCATTTTCTACCACCACTTTATTTTATAGTCTGCCTTTCCTGCTGGGACTTGAGGCTGATGACAACATTTAACAATGTGATAGGAATAGCAGAAGGCGCTTAATAAATATAATGGATAGTAAACAATACAATAAATAGTAATAAGACTGAAATACAAAGCTGGAAAAAACCATGCAATGAAAAGCAATATAAAATATGACAAGAAAAATGCAAAAACTGGACTACAGAAAGTAGAAAACAATGCAGTACAAACCAGGAAGGATTCCATTAAGAAGAGAACTACAAATGTAGCCCCCCAAGCAGCAAAGTCCCACCCAGCAGTTGAAACTATGGATATAAAGTTCAGGTATTTAACTAGGATAGCACCAATGTCCTCTTCAAGGACAGGAATGAATGAATAATGTGCCGTCAAGTCACACATGGTGATCCCATCTATGGGCATTCCAGGCGAGAGATGAGCAGAGGTGGTTTACCACTGCCTTTGCCTGTATAGCAACCCCAGTCTGCTTGGCGGTCTCCCATCCAAGTAGACAACCCTGCTTAGCTTCCCAAGCTCTGATGAGATTGGGCTATTCTGGGCTATTTTGGCTGCTCAAGGAGAAATTAAAATTTAGATTCAAGGATCAATCCTCCACAGGCCAACTCAGAAGTAAATCCCATGTTATTCTAACACCCAAGAAGGAGGGAAGAAAGTATAGTACAGCCCAATCTCAGCTGATCTTGGACACTAAACATAAACAGCATTGGTACTTGGATGGGAGCAGAATGGCAAACTGGAGGGCTGGGGTACAAAATGGGGGGGGGGGGGGCGGCAATTCAGCCAGAGCACCCCTGAAGCCAGCTACATGCTGCATGCATGCATACATGCATCCAGTATGCCATCCAGAATAAGGATTGCCATCCTTCAGGTGGGTAACCAAAACAAAGGACTGCAGCGTGGAGAATACAAAACAAAAATGCACTGCTCCAGGCACAACAAGAAACAATACAAGAAACCAGTAAATTTTTTACAAATATACAGTATACAAAAGCCAAATATAAAGTATGGATTACTGTGGGTCGATCTTTCCCTGTATAATTATTGTAGGCTTTGGCTATTGGTGAACGTTTGCAGTGATTCCCACATAAACACAAGTTTGGTTTGACCCCATTCCAAGAGTGATAACAATCACTACGATTGTAAACTCTTTGGAGTCCGGCTTGGTCCCATTTCAAAGTGGTAGCAACAAATAGGACTATATGTTCTTGGATTCAATCTATTCATCCTTGGACCTGAGGAAGATTTGATACAGTGAACTGGATCAACCCACTGTAGTCCATACTTTATATTTGGCATTTGTATACTGTATATTTGTAACAAAAATGACTGGTTATAACTATATTATTTCTTTTTGTGCCTGGAGCAGTGTATTTTTGTTTTGTAGCCTCAAGATTGGACCTGGAGATCTCCCACTTTTATAACCGATGTCCAGCTGGCAGAGATCAGCTCCACTTAGGGTTGCCAAGTCCAATTCAAGAAATATCTGGGGACTTTGGGGGTGGAGTCAGGAGACTTTGGGGGTGGAGCCAGGAGACATTAGGGGTGGAGCCAAGATCAAGCATAACTGAACTCCAAAGGGAGTTCTGGCCATCACATTTAAAGGGACAGCACACCTTTTCAATTCCTTCCTTCCATAGGAAATAATGGATAGGGGCACCTTCTTTTGGGGCTCATAGAATTGGACCCCCTGGTCCAATCTTTTTGAAACTTGGTGGGTATTTTCGGGAGAGGCACTAGATGCTATACTGGAAATCTGGTGCCTCTATCCCAAAAAACAGCCCCCCCAGAGCCCCAGATACCCGCGGATCAATTCTCCATGATTTTCTATGGGAATAAATCTCCATAGGGAATAACAGAGTTCCCAAGAGACATTTCCCTCCCCTCCCCCCACTTTCTGACGACCCTGAAGCGGGGGGAGGGCCTCCAAACCGGGGGATCCCCTGCCCCCACCTGGGGATTGGCAACCCTAGCTCCACTGGAGAAAATGGCTGCTTTGAAAGGTGGCCTCTATGGCATTGGACCATGCTGAGGCTCCTCCCCTTCCCCAACCCCACCCTTTCCTAGCTCCACCCCCAAAGGCTCCTGGTATTTTCCCAATGCAGACCTGGCAACCCTTAATGCTTTTCCAGTAATTTCCCTTTTGATGGAGTTCTGGTTGAAACCACTAGGGGTGCAGGGAATTCTGAGCACAGTAAAAGGCACTCTGACAAACTTGCCTAACTGATCATGTTAAGCAGCGCTGGCCCAAGACAAGACAGCATGCTGATGGCTGCTACAGTAATTGCCAACCTGAAGCCTGCTAACAAAACAGTTGCACTTACATTCTAGCTTTTCTCTCTTCCTTTACTTGCACCCAGCTCAGACAGATCTTGCAAAGTAGTCATTAGTGCGTTGAAACAGGACAAAACAACCCTTTCTCTCTTTTTCTTAATTTCTCACCTTTTCCACTGTTTCCCTCCACCTAATTTTTTCATACCATCCCAATATATGTCCAAGTCTTGTCTCAAGTCCTTATCTTTTTCATGTTTGCTAAAAGACCACTTAATAATAAGTGCATAAGTCATAAAAGAATATACTTAATAATAGTACAGCAGCAGACCTGTGTAAATATTATGAACAGAAGGGTTGGAGGGAGTAATTTCTCCCCATGATCTAGCAAAGTTGCAAAAAGATGTTCCTCCACCCTTCACGTGCATGGTATTGGAACATGAATCTGTTTTAGCAGTTATACCTGTGGAATAGAAATTAAAACTCCCAGCTCAGGCACTGGGTTGTTGTCACTGTGATGGTGGCAGATGTAACCGCTTTTTTGTAAAGGCTACTTTGCTATTTGACAAATGATATAATCTTTTTAATATCATTAAAAGTGAGCTGTATCACAAATGCCATACCCAGTCTCTCTCCCCAATGGGGACCCAAAGCTGCATTGCTCTCCTGCCCTCCATTTTATCCTCACAATAACCCTGTGATGTAGGTCTGGATGGGTGTCTCCCAGCAAACTTTATTGATTGATAGATTGGGGATCTCAGTATTAGAGACACATGACTGGTGTCTTAACAGCTGTCTTATTGCATTTTGCCTGTTGTGAAGATAACTTGGTTCAAGGTGTTCTAATTCCCTTCATTCTTGGCACTGCAACTTCCATCACCATTCTGGAGTTGATGGCAGGTTTTCAAACATGTAGCATTATTTTCTGATGAGTTATACCTGCCACAAACAAAGATCTTTAGCTTCCAAAGCTGATAGCATGCAGAAATTGGCTGGAGATAACCTTGGCCAGGATATTCCCATGCCTTTCAGTTTTGGCCCTGGAACACCCACAATCGTCCTGAAGCTGATGGCCAATTTTGAGTCTCCTGGCTTTATCCACTGATGAGTTATGACCAATGTTCCTTCTAAGCTGAGTTAGCGTGAGCTACAGATTTTTAGCCTCCAGCTCACACATTTTTGTCTTAGCTCAGGAAGGATGTCCCCAGAGCACACTAATGTATGCAGTAGTTCACAACTTTAATGCCAGTAGCTTACAAAGTAGAATTTTTGCTCACAAGACTCTGCAATATAGAGGGAACATTGGTTATGACTGCCATAGATGGACAGAGAGCCTGATACTTTTATTGCTACAGATTCATGGTAATTGCAAACAAAGTGATTTGTTTTGGTATGATTCTTTATTTGGTTCTGGGTCATATGGGGAGGGGGGAGGCGGATCTTTGTACAGGGACCTGTGGTGGATCCTAGCAGCTCTGGATGGGAGACCACCAAGGAAGGCTCTGCAGAGGAATGATCGTGGTATTGGGGGCAGGGTGCTTGTATCCTGTTTCGGGAACATCAGATAGTAAAAACCAATACATCTCATTTGTTGCTTTCAAAATCCTGTGTTTTTTTTTCCATTGCATAGCAAAGAAATTCCTTACTTTGTTCATAACAACAAACTACATGCATTACTTTTGCTAATTCATCTAGAATACAAAGGATTGGCCAATTTCTTTTGAGACTAACTGGAATAATGTAATGGAAACACATAACATTTTAAATATGGAAGCTTATGTTAGTGAACAGGAGGGGGGGGGCTTATCTTTTGAGAAATGTATGGAGATTTCCAGGCCAGAAAGTGAGAATTCACAAACTCATTGGATCCCCATCTGGAGAACGAAGGAGGAGCAGATGCTCTGTTTACTCACCGCTCAGCAGCGCCATACCAATCAAGAAGATCAGGGCCCTCAGCACTGCCATGGCTACAAAACAAGAAGTTGAGGAAGTCAGGATGAACCAGGAGGCCAATGGCCCTTTAAAGATGAGTAAAATTTATTCAAGCATATGTGAGCCAGACCTCACTTCATTGGAGGCATTGGAGTGTAAAGGCATCAGGTTGATTTATATACACATTGGAAAGGAAGGAATACTATAAGGAGAGTCTGGTTTTAAAAAATCTTAACATTTGCAAAAAGCCTGTAGGATACCCTTGGCATGTCAATTGTTAAGGAGACCTCCAGACAAAACTGTCTCTTTGGCAGAAAGAGACTTTATGCCTTTAACAGCTGCCTTGACAGAAGGAAGGTTTTCTCACCATGTGGGCAGTGACAGGAAATCTGGATCTACCACTTTCCGCAGGTGCCACTTAGCAAATGGACAAAATCAATAGCTGCCCATTTCTCCAGATTTTGGATAATTTCAAAGATTGGTTTGGCCAGATGTGGGCAAGAAACACCTGGCTGTGGTTCATGGTAAGGCATCTGCTTTGTATGCAGGAGGTTCCAAGACTGAACCTGGCATCCCTTGTTAAAAGGATGAGGGAGTCAGTGGTGTGAAAAGATCTCAACCTGAGACCCTGGAGGACTGCCAGTCAGAATAGGCCAGGGGTGGCCAACGGTAGCTCTCCAGATGTCTTTTGCCTACAGCTCCCATCAGCCCCAGCCATTGGCCATGAAGAGCTACCATTGGCCACCCCTGGAATAGGCAATGCTGACCATAATAGCCCAAGGGTCTGACTCAGTTGGAGGCAGCTTTGTCATGAGTGTTCATTTCACAAAAAAGCAAAGCTTGTTTCAGACAGTTTCAGTCCCCTTGCTATTTCATAAGGTTCCTCCCCCATCCCCCCTCCCCCCCAAAAAGTGGTGTGCCAAATATGCCCCTGTCATAAAATCACAAAACATGCATTTAAAGCAGACAGCTGCTTAATGAAATCACAATATCTCAGCATCAAATAAACACATTAAATTATCAGGCCATAGCACCAATACAAAAATATAACAACTGCAAACACAATGTCTGTTTATTGCCTCCCAGCGCCCTTTGGGAAAAGAAAAGCTTTTACCACCTTTCTAAAATTCAAAAGTGAACTTTCTGATAAAGGAACCTGGTGAATCATTCTAAGTAGTAAATCCCATTCTCACACTCAGAGGTAAGGCTTGGTCCACCGAAGCCGAACCTCCTTGGATAAAAGTTAATGTGGAGAAACACAATTGTTTCCAGTTGGCAAAACTGTCAGACAAAGATGTATCTTATCTCTCCATCTGTTCAACTTGTATGCAGAACATTATCATAAAGAAAGCTGGATTAGAGTTAGGTATAGGTGGAGTGAAAATTGGTGGAAGGAACATTAGCAATTTGAGATATGCAGATAATACCACATTACTGGCAGAAAATGGTGAAGGCTTGTAATGACTACTGATGATTAAGGTGAAAAGTGCCAAAGCAGAATTACAGCTGAACATCCAAACGACAACAGTAATGGCTACTGGAGAATTACACAATTTTAAGGTTGATGATGAAGAGATGGAAATTGTCTAAGATTTTCTATTCCTTGTCTCCATCATCAACCAAAAGGGAGATGGTAACCAAGAAATCAGACAGAGATTGAGAGTGGGAATAGCAGCTTGAAGGAGCTAGAAAAGGTGAAGTGTACAGATGTGTTACTGGCATCCTAGATCAAGACAAATAAGCGAGTTCTAGATCAAATCAAGCCTGAACTCCCCATAGAAGCTAAAATGACTAAGCTGAAACTATCTTACTTGGTCACATTACTTGAAGGCAAGAGTCACTGAAATAGATGATAATGCTAGGAAAAGTTGAAGATGACAGGAAAAGAGGAAGACTCAACATGAGATGAATGGAATCAATAAAAGAAGCCACTGCTCTCAGTTTGCAAGACCTGAGCAAGGCTGTTAACAAATGGATATGTTCGAGGTCATTGGAAGGAACTTGACAGCATTTAAAACACATATATGCAGAGAATGATTCAAGAGAAGGAATTCCCTTACATGCTGATAGTGCAATCCTGTGCAAAATTACTTGCCAGTTAACTTTAGGAAATCTACATGAAAAAGAGTAAGGATGGAGTCTAGTAACATCTTAGAGACCTACCTGATAAAGCTTTGTTTGACTTTCAGAATCTTTCACCTTGGAAATCTTGTTGATCTCTAGGTGCTCCTAGACTTCTGTCTCACCTGTCTACTGTAGCCCTGCACAGCTACCTGCCTGAAACTGCATTAGAAAGGAGGTGAGGAGAAGAACAGGGAGAAAGTCATTGCAAAGCAGAAGGGACAGAAATCTGTGGCGAAGAATTAGCAGGTTTGCTTTTCCCTGTGGAAAATATTTGCAAAATCTCTGCTTCCGCTCATTTCTTCTGGATTAGCTGGCACCAATGGTAACTAAGATCAGGTGGAGCAGATGCTCGTGTCAAGTTAGGTATGACCTGAGTTTGGCTCAGCAGGCATAGTGAACAGCATCAGAAAGCAATAAGCCAGTGCAAGTCTCTTACCTTTGGTGGCCCACTCTCAGTTTGGCAAAGAGGAGGGTTCTGCCAACTCTCCTCTCTCTCTCTGCTACCCTTTCCCCTTTTATAGAGAAATGGAGCCAAGCCCGAATTCCACAGAACTCAAAGGGAAGTGCTGTCAACCCACGGGGCACAGAACAAGCAAACCAGGGACAGGAGATATGAACCTAGCCTATCGCAAGCCCTGGGCTTGTAGACTCTAGAGACATACAAAAATTGGGTTTGGCCCTGGAGGCTGTGGGGAATGGGTCTGGGCAAGCCCCAGTGCTGTGTTTGCTAAGACAGGTTCCAAGAAAATGTATATCTCCTGGAGGTCCAGGAAACTTCCTACAGTTTTAATCGTGAAGCAGAACTGGAGGACACAGAGATTCATTCAATGACCACCTGTTAATACTCAGAGCTTTTTTTTTTTTTTTTAGCAGGAACGCAGTTCCAGCTGGCTTGGCATCAGGGAGTGTGGCCTAACATGCAAATGAGTTCCTGCTGGGCTTTTTCTACCAAAAAAAGCCCTGAAAATACTCTTACACAAAATCTAGTGAGGCTTTAGGATTTAAAAAAGAAAAAAAAACCCTGCTTTCTGGATGTGAGAAGTCCCTTAGAAATCATGTGTAAACTGAAATTTGTAAGTTAAGACACACAGCATTAAAGATGAGGAAATGAAGATGTGCTGCAGCAATGGTCAGCAACCTTTTACTGCTTAAGAGCCAATTTAGAACAGAACTCAGAACAAGAGATCAACAAAGAACCGGTATAAGAAATCCTGTTTGCATTACTGAAGATATACAACTTAATATAAATGATAATTTACAAATTGATAAATACATAAAGTTTCCTCAGCCCAAGCACTGGTTGTTGCAAGTCCTTTGTTTTGACCCAGAGCAATCTGACCTATGCTTGAGGATAAATAGAGCAATTAACAGTCTCTACATTTTCTGCCCTGTGACATGGATTTTCACCATCAGTCTCCAATTATGACAGGCTTATTACCTTTGCTGTTTCCACACACTACTGATGTTATGCAAACCAAACTTGCTAGTCTTTTAATTCCACTATCTTGCCATTGGATTCTAACTTTGTACTACTTAGCATGCTTAACCACTGCCCACCAGCTATATGAAGCACTGCCCACTGAACCGCATTTCGTCGTCTGACGAAGTGTGCATGCACACAAAAGCTTACATTCTGAATAAAACTTTGTTGGTCTTAAAGGTGCTACTGGACTCCAGTTTTGTTCTGTCCAACATGGCTGCCCACCTGCATCTATCTAAACAGAGGACATTATTTTTCTTCTAGCTGAGGTAGACCAGTACATCACCTGCATGATCTGATTGTATGCATTGATTGTTGTGAAAATCCCAGTTAAAGCCATGCTTGAGGCCTAATTTCTGGTAGCTTTATTTGGGCCAGAATAATTTCATTTTGCTCCCTGTTAACTTTTATCTACAGTAATCTGTTTTGTGTTTCCCCCTTCTTTTTTGTTAACATTTGTATTCACATACTCTTAATTAGACTAAAGAATATAATAGTTTTTGACCCTATACAAAGCATTTTATCACTACTATTTTCTGGTAATAGTTTTGTGCCTCTATTTTGGCTTTGGGGAATGCCTCACTCTATTATGGTGTACTAAATTTGCAGTACTTTTGACATCAGCCCCCTTCTCCAGTTTTCTAGATGTTAATTTTCTGAATGGCTCAGGATGCATTCTTAGCTAGCAGACATTCATGTCAATACAGGTGCACGAACACTAAGAAACTAGTGCACATTCTTCCATTTCACTTACTGATGAACCTTGAACTCTTCATCTTCAAAGGAACTGAAATTGCTGTGGTTAGCCTGAAGAGGAACTAGGGAAGCGTGACCCTGTTAATACTCCTGGACCTCTCAGTGTCCTTTGACACCATCAGTCATGGTATCATTCTGGCTATCTGCAATAGGTAGCAGGAGCATCACATTCCAGTGGTTCCAGTCTTGTCTGACCAACCAGTGTCGGAAGAATTTTATTCTGTATCATTTATCCTATACATATCATCTACTAGGAGAGGTTTTCAGAAGATCTGGAGTCATTACTCAGATGAGTCAGGTGAGATGGTGAATTATTTTAACTGAAGGTAGTTATGGGTTGGATGAGAGCCAACAAAGTGATGCTCAATCCAGAAGCACTGCCCGACAAAGTACAGTAGACAGTACTGATCTTGATAGATGAATGGGATGACTTAGAATAAAGAGGCTTCATGTGTGTATGAACCATGATAACTGATACACCAAAAGTCCCCAGTGTGGCACCTGCCAGCACTGATGATCTGCAGAGCCAAAGCTGCTCTGAGTAGACAAAGCTGACCATGATAGGCCAGTGGTTTGACTCAATATTGGACAGCTTTATGTTGTCATGGTGCTTAAGCTACACCTGTTCTTAGACTCAGGTGACCTTCCCACAACTGCATCTTCTGAAGTAGATTACTGTTATGTACTGTATATAGGGCTGCCCTTGAGGTTATCTCACAAACTTCAGTTGGTGCAAAACACAGCCGCCTGCCTTTTGACAGAGGTGTCACACTTCAAGTGCATGTTGCCAGTTTCAAAAGTACTCCATTGACTGCCAGCATTGTTCCTTTCAAGCTGGCTCCTTCCTTTTTTATTATCTTGTAGCCACCAGCCATCAAAACCCATCATTCGTCATGCAAAGCAAGCATCTTTATAGTCAATGTTGCCCATTAAGGAAGCATCTTTGTTTTATGAGCTACAACAGGGATCTTCTGCAACCTATAGCTCTCAGTATAGAACCAAATGTGGCTTTTTAGGAAAGAAAAGCAAATATTTAAGTTAAGGCATATTGGAAGGGTAGATAGGATGCTAGAATGACCATGATGCGAAGGGAATGATAAGCAAAAGAAAGGTTAAAACGCTTGGGGCTCTTTAGCTTGGAGAAACATCGACTGCGGGGTGACAAGATAGAGGTTTACAAGATCATGCATGGGATGGAGAAGGTAGAGAAAGAAGTACTTTTCTCCCTTTCTCACAATACAAGAACGCATGCGCATTCAATGAAATTGCTGAGCAGTCAGGTTAGAACGGATAAAAGGAGGTACTTCTTTACCCAAAGGGTGATTAACATGATTAACATGTGGAATTCATTGCCACAGGAGGTGGTGGCGGCTGCAAGCATAGCCAGCTTCAAGAGGGGGTTAGATAAAAAATATGGAGCAGAGGTCCATCAGTGGCTATTAGCCACAGTGTGTGTGTGTGTGTATAAATTTTTGGCCACTATGTGATACAGAGTGTTGGACTGGATGGACCATTGGCCTGATCCAGCATGGCTTCTCTTATGTTCTTATGTTATGTTCAAAGATTTATATTTTTATTGGTGCTTTACAGAAAGTAAAATGATAGAGGAGTACCATAGATGGAAATTGAAATGCAAACAAAGTATACATTTATGCCAGTGCGCTAAAACACTTGTGCAGGGTGCTCCTGGGTATATTTCTGACATTGTGAAATATTGTGTGTGTTGCTTACTGATTCAGGGAATGCAACAACTAGTGTTTGGATAGCTGAAACTTCTAAAGTGTCAGACTGATGAAGTCTGCTTAAAAGCATATGAAAGATTACATTCTGAATAAAACCTAGTTGGTCTTAAAGGTGCCACTTGTCTACTGCTTTGTTCTATTGCTTCAAACCAACATGGCTGCCCACTTGGATCTATCTTCATGGACTATTAATCCACTTGTTGATTTG